>NW_015506148.1:551386-555157 GCF_001515645.1 Sinocyclocheilus grahami
CATAATAAATAATAGTTTAGCATTCAGAAAACGTTTCGTTGCATCACAAATATGGAAATATTATGGCATATTTGGATTTGTGCCGAATGAGAGAGGTAGGATACACGAGCACAAAGCTCCATTTCGCAAACAGTTGCGAACAGTTTAAGTTTAACAGTTTAAAGGCACAAGCCTTTAAAGTATACTCTGTCAGTCTGTGAGAGACGCATTCAGAATCAGCACATGATCACTGTCTAGTGGGCTTTGTTTTCAAGTGCGCAACTCATGGCATTCGCTGTTCTTCTGCTGGCGGCCGGTTATCAAACAGCGTTGCATTGCTGCGGGCGCCCCCTTCTGGATTGGGGGTGAATTGCCTGTATTCATTGTAAGGCCTCATGCACCGAAATGAGATGTCCGTACCGTGATGGTTCGACACGAATACATGTACCGTTCCACCCCAATTTGTGTGTGATCTAGGACACGAACACTGTCGCTAGATAAACTTTGACAGCATCAATTACTTCGCAGGCAACGTTTGTTCATGAAGGTAACTCATGAAACTGATATCGGACATGCTTCTGAGGCAGCTTAACGTTCAATGATCTACAACAAAATAGAATGAGCTTCGGTGATAACTAAGCATATACAGGGGAAGTCGTGGCCTAATGGTTAGAGAGTCGGACTCATAACCCAAAGGTTGCGAGTTTGAGTCTCAGGTCCGGCAGGAATTGTAGGTGGGGGGAGTGAATGTACAGCGCTCTCTCCCACCTTCAATACCATGACTGAGGTGCCCTTGAGTAAGGCACCGAACCCCCAACGGGCGCCGCAGCATAAATGGCTGCCCACTGCTCCGGGTGTGTGTTCACAGTGTGTGTGTGTTCACTGCTGTGTGTGTGCACTTTGGATGGGTTAAATGCAGAGCACTAATTCCTAGTGTCCACATGTCACATCACTCACTCTATATGTAATTACTTAATAATACTGATTTCTCACTAGAAATAACTTCAGACGCCATCTTTATTTTGCTCAACCATCACAGGATAGGACACACAGGATTGTGGGTATCAAGGCAGCGAAGGATGCATCTATTCTGCATTTAAATATCGACCAGATAAAGGTATCTCAGGAGGCAGGAAGTGAAGCTAACACTGTATTCGACATGTCTTGATACCTTCCTACCTTGAAATGTGTCCTCCAAAGGCAGCATTTTCCAGTTTCGGATGCAGCCGTCAGTTCTGCGTTGATTCTGCTCCAGTACCAGACACGCTTGTTCTGTCTAGTCGTATTGGCAACATGCTTGTTCTTAAGCTTTCAGTTGTTATTGGGAATATGCTTGTTCTTAAGTTATAGTTGTATTGTCGGGAACATGCTTGTCCCAGAGCTATCTGGTTGTTATTGGAACATGTTTGTTCTAAAAGCTGTAGTCGTAATGGGAACATGCTTGTTATTAAGCTGTAGTTGTTTTGGGTATATGCTTGTTCTTAAGCTACCTGGTCATTATTGGGAACATGCTTGTTCTTAAGTTATAGCTGTATTGTTGGGAACATGCTTGTTCCAGAGCAATCCAGTCGTTATTCGTAACATGCTTGTTCTTAAAGCTGTAGTTGAATCGGAAACATGTTTTTCTTAAGTCTATCTGGTGCTATTAAGAACATGTTGCTTAAGATTTTAAGGTGTTGACAACATACTTATTAGGCCATCCGTTAAAGGCAACATGATTGTTGCTACAGGTTATGCGGGTTTTGGCAACATACTTGTTTTGGGCATTTGGTTAAGGGCAACATGCTTGTTGCTTAATGCTTTTAGATTTTGCTGTCAGTTTGTGTTGGGGGATATCAGCATATGGTTTTGTTTTGGGGAGTTAACGCTGCTCTCCCTGCGCTCATCCATGCTAGGCTGCCTAGGAGTTCTTGCCCAGAACGGAACCATACTGCCAATCCAAACTGTATGCTAATTGTCAATCATCTTTGACGATAGTGGTCCTGACAGAAATCAAGCATAGCGTTAGTTCTGGCAGGTCACGTAAGTCAAGCTCGCATCAGCTGACTCTCAGCTGATCCCCATCTACCTATAGGAATACGACACCTTTCTAAGCATTGATATATAAGGTCCTTCAGTATTATCAGCAGTTTTCGCATTGCTCAATAGCTAATTAACCTCCTTCATCCCCAGCTCCTCCTCTGTCAGTCAGGATTTAGCCTTCTGATTATCCTTTGAATCAGACGAATTCTAAAATGTGTACATAAAATTATTGAACTTTAACGATATCTGCAATACATTTATGTTGGTTCTGTTCTGTTTACCCTGGGGGTTATCGCTGCTCTCCCTGCTCTCATCCATGCTAGGCTGCATGGATGCATAGGGAGTTCTTGCCCAGAACGGAACCATACCGCCAATCCAAACTGTATGCTAATTGTCAATCATCTTTGACGATAGTGGTCCTGACAGAACGTCAGGTTAAGTGGCCCGCCACTAATAAGGAAAATGAGTGGCACCAGTTTGATGAGGATGTGGACAAGAGTCTCCAAGTAACAGCCAGAGGGGATGCTGACCGGAGGTTGCAAGCAATGTGCTCAATAATTATCAATAGGGCTGGGTATCGAGTTTGATACTTTTTAGGCACTGACCGAATTGCCTCGATACCATCGAGTATCGAAAAATGTCTCGTCGTTCGGTACCACATTTCGATACCTAAGGGGTTAATCTCATCAGCGTCAGTGAGCCAATGAAGGCCCGGGTATACATCTCTTTCCGCATTCCGTTCCGTCTTGCGCTCAGCCACGTCCGCACAGCTTTCAAAGTACACTCAACCGCGGATGAGTGCGGATGGACGAGCTCGACACAGGCGCAGTTTGACTTGCGTTCTGTCTCAACTTTCACCTCGCGCATGCGCTGTTGTACGCGGACCGTCCGCACAATCTCAAAAAATTGCCTGCATGCAGATGGGGTGCGCAGCTGTCCGCGAGCCCTCCTGATGACGAAAATTACGTAATGTGGAAAGTATACTTTGGCCTTAAAGGCTGATTTATACTTCTGCGTCAGACCTACGCCGTAGCTTACGCATAGACGCACACCCATACGCCGTAGCCTGACGTGCCCCTCTCCAAAAATCTAACAGCGCGTCAATTCTACGCAGATCACAAGCGCTGTGATCGGTCTGCAAGAACCCCCCCTGTGCACTTTAATATATTTTAATGTTACACCTTATATAAAATAAAACAAAGCAAAGAACAAATGTCTTATCATTTAATTTTACTACATAGCATTATACATCAGTAGTTGTCCACGACAAACAATGTTGATCTGCTGTGGTATAAGTCCTTGTGAAGATTGAAAGAATGCCATCATCTCCTGTTCCATTGTTGTCTCCTTTTGTAGTTTTAAATAATGATTTAATGATTTGATATTTATTTGCCGCTGTCACGGCTATAATGCTTCTCCGACGAGCCGCTTCTTCTTCGGCTTTTGCCGTGGTACTGCGGGTTACACCAGCAACATGCCTGTGAACACTGCAGACTAGCGGTTTGCATGTGTACTGCACGCGGACAATGACGCAGAAGTATAAATGAAAACTGACGCATAGCCTACGGCGTAGGTCCGACGCAGAAGTATAAATCAGCCTGCAGCACTAGCCGGTGTGTTCGACTAGAAGAGGTGCAGCACAGATCGATCAGTGTTTGACATCCGCGAGAGCGATTCAAAAGCGCACGGAGAAGTCTGCTCTCTTTAGCTCTCGTGGTACTGTAATACACCGATGACTGCACAGTCAGTCCGCGTCAAGTCGAACACACC
>NW_015506148.1:557300-557636 GCF_001515645.1 Sinocyclocheilus grahami
TCGTTGCCCGACGCATGACGGAGTTTCTCCTGTAGAATGAATACATTGACACCGCTGTTCAGAAAGGTGGGATCCCGAGAGTGCCAGACTGTATAGAGCACACAGGAGTTATCACCCAGCTAATTCGGGAGGCTCGAGAACGTGACGGGGACCTGGCAGTGCTGTGGCTCGACGTCGCCATGGGTCAATCCCGCACAAGCTGGTGGAAACCTCACTGATCCGACATCATGTTCCAAATAGAATCAGGGACCTCATTTTGAACTATTACAGCTGCTTTAATTTGAGAGTCACCTCTGGCTCAATAATATCAGCATTTCATAGGCTGGAGAAAGGAAT
>NW_015506148.1:558380-558840 GCF_001515645.1 Sinocyclocheilus grahami
CTGAACTGTCTGCTCCACCATGGCCTCCTAGTCTGCCTGCTCCGCTATGGCCTCCTGTACTATCTGATCCGCCATGGCCTCCTAAACAGTCTGATCCGCCATGGCCTCCTGAACTGTCTGATCCGCAATGGACTCCTAGTCTGCCTACTCCGCCATGGTGCCCCGAACTCTCTGATCCACCTTGGAGGCCTTCCCTATCTCCGCCCTGTTCCTGAACTGCACCAGCCTCCAGGACGCCCACTCCCCGGTGGTATTGTTATGGTGCGGGACACGCCCGCTGGGGGGAGTAATGTGACGTTTATGGTCAGTTTTGATTTTGTTTTACTTGTGTTTCCATGCCCTTATTTGGTCCTTTCCGTTCCTGTCCTAATTGTTTCCAATTTATTCCAGGTGTTCCTTGTCATTTAGTTATCCTCATCACCTGTCTACCCCTCGTTATCTGCCTTATTTGGGTTCTAGC
>NW_015506148.1:558850-559101 GCF_001515645.1 Sinocyclocheilus grahami
GATTGACTGCCAAGTAAATTACACTGTCAAGGTTCAGAAAAGTATTAAAGACATCGTCAGATTAGTCCATCTGCCATCAGTGGTTCAACCGTAATATTATAAAGCGACGAGAATACTTTATGTACTCAAAGAAAACAAAAATAACAACTTTATTCAACAATTCGTAAATTCAAATCAAAGCGTAAATACACGTAACTTAAGTGCCTGCTCCTCCAGAGCGCCCTCAAGTGCCTGCTCCTCCAGAGTGCCCC
>NW_015506148.1:559557-561445 GCF_001515645.1 Sinocyclocheilus grahami
CATCACCTGTCTACCCCTCGTTATCTGCCTTATTTGGGTTCTAGCCCGCTCTGTTCTCCCTTGTCTGGAATTGTTCAGGTCAACCTTTGCTACGTGTTTTTTCCTGTTTCCTGTTTCCTTCTGATTAATAAAGATAGTCAAATTCTCCTACGTCTCCTCTCTCCTTTGCTCCGCGCTTCTACACAGCAGCAGTAGAAAGGTAGTCCTTAAGGTACCAGCAGAATAACACACTCAGCAAAATATCGTCTAATTATCGTTATCGATAAAATCCCAGAAAATATTGAGATATATTTTTTGTCAATATCACACACCCCTAATATATTTAAGGTTTTGTTTAGAAAAAAATTTAAATAAATATGAGAAGTTCCCCTTTTTCCACTTGAGCCCCTGCCCCTCAAAATGTCTGTGCACGTCCCTGAATGAGAGCATTTTAGTAAGAAGCAAGTCAATTTTTCTCAAGAATTGGCATGAAAAAGGTGTTGATTATCTATGTGATATGCTAGCTTCTCAAGGGAATGTTTATTTTTATTATGATTTCATGTCTAAATAAAATTTTCCTGTTGTACATAATTTATTATAATGGTAAAAGCTAGACTTGTTCATTTAATGAGGTGTCATTTATCTTTTGAAAAGATTGAAAAGATTGTAACAGAAATTCCTGATTGAATACAAGAGCATTTACAACCCAAAATGTAGTAATAAAATTATAAGAAATGTGTTTCAGTCAAGCAAACGAATTACCCTGAGGGGATTTTTTTTTTTTTTTAGTTTTTTAATATGACATTTGTTTTTCCAGAACAAAGGTCCAAAAAGAAAACGATTATAGAGTACGGTATACTAGTAGTTACAAATAAACATCTCTGATGCACAAAATAAAGGAGTTCCAAACAGCGACACATCGATAACATCAGCAGGGTGTGAGGAAAAAATAAAAAAATAAATAAGTAAATACAAAAAATACTACAATAACAAGATAATAATATTTAGGTAAATAAATTTAAGAGTTACAAAGGTATAACTCAGTATTAAAACCAGCATAAATAAATAAAGTTATCACGTTCCTAAGTGATCTAATACAGGCTTCCATATTTTCCTAAATGTATCTAGCTTATCATTGGAAATAAATCATAACTTCTCAATATGAATAATGCCCGCTAGTTCACTCAGCAACACATTGAATGTTGGAACAATGTCAAGTTTCCACCTCTGAAGAATCAGTCTCTTTGCAAGAATCATAAATAAAGAAATACACTGTCTTTCATATGTACTAAAAGAAGGTACAGAAATCACCCCAAAAATGGCAATCATTGGATCTGGAACAATATCTTTTTTATACAGGTACCTGAAAGCAGGTCAAAAATATCAGTCCAGTACTTGTGAAGGTTACAACATGTCCAACATGAATGTAGAAGTGTACCCTGTGCAACCTTGCATTTATGCAAACCAGTGACACTTCAGGTAAAATCTTATGCAATTTAGTTTTGCACATGTATACTCTGTGTAGAGATTTGAATTGAATTAAGTTGTGTCTAGTATTAATTGAACAATCATGTATATTCTGTAAGCATTCCTCCCATTGCGTATCCTCAATAGTGAAATCCTCAAAAGTGAAAACTAATTCCTCCTCCCATGCTTTCATAATTGAAGTTGTGTCACTATCCACCAGATCAGTATTAACTGATCTGGTGGATAGTGACACAACTTCAATTGTGTCACTATCCACTATCAAACACAGTATCATATTTCTATAATGTATTAACATTATAGAAATATGATACTGTGTTTGAGTTTCCGGCTTTAAATCGGTTTAATTCCTCTAATTTTCCATGCTTTTTTAGTTGTACAAAATCAGGAAACAAATTCTGACATAGTCTCTAATTTGCAGAGA
>NW_015506148.1:561455-564226 GCF_001515645.1 Sinocyclocheilus grahami
TCTGTGTAGAGATTTGAATTGAATTAAGTTGTGTCTAGTATTAATGAACAATCATGTATATTCTGTAAGCATTCCTCCCATTGCGTATCCTCAATAGTGAAAACTAAATCCTCATCCCATGCTTTCCTAATTGAAGTTGTGTCACTATCCACCAGATCAGTATTAACTGATCTGGTGGATAGTGACACAACTTCAATTGTGTCACTATCCACTATCAAACACAGTATCATATTTCTATAATGTATTAACATTATAGAAATATGATACTGTGTTTGAGTTTCCGGCTTTAAATCGGTTTAATTCCTCTAATTTTCCATGCTTTTTTAGTTGTACAAAATCAGGAAACAAATTCTGACATAGTCTCTAATTTGCAGAGATCTAAAAAAGTGAGAATTTGGTAACCAGAACTTTAACTGGAGCTCTGTAAAAGACAACAAATGCCCATTCATATAGAGTGAGCCGACACAGCCTATTCCCTTCTGTTTCCAAAGCGAAAAAACCTTATTATTAAGAGTAGGAATGAAGGAGTAATTCATACATATGGGGCTATCAAGATATACATTAGGAGCTTTAATATATATTTATATTTGTTTCCACATTTTTAAACACTGGCCTGTAACAAAATGATAATTATAGATAAGCTTAGTAACCTTTCCTGGACTATTGCATAGTACCTGCAGTGAAGAGTTAGAGCAAATGGCTTGTTCAATTCTAAGCCAATCAGGTTTGTTCACATGTTCCTTCTGATGGATCATCATTCCACCAAGAGAATATATTCAAGTGTATGCTTTAAAGAAAGGTAACCCAAAACCTTTCTCCTTAGATTTAAAAAAGTGTTGTTTTTTAATTCTTGCTGTTTTATAATTCCATAAAAACTGAAAATTATCTTGTCTAGTTGTTTAAAATAGGATTGTGGTATACATGAAGGGATAGACTGAAATAGGTGGCGGAATCTTGGTAGGCTCACCATCTTTACTGCGTTAATTTTACCTACCATTGAAATTGGCAATGTTCTCCAATAGTCTATATTATTTTTTAATTGATCAATCCTCTTTTGCCAATTGGCTCTTAGAAGGTCTTTTGGTTTTTTAGTTATCATGACACCAAAATAAGTAAAAGAGTTTTCTGCTATCTTGAACGGGGTGGATCTTATATACTGCTTTCAAGTGTTGGGCACAATAGTCATCAGGTCACTTTTTTCCCAGTTAACAGTAAAACCTGATATATTCCCGAATCTTGTAATTGAAGTGAGGAGATGTGGAATAGACTTACTAGGATTTTTTTATAAACAAAAGTATATCGTCTGCGTAGAGTGAATGATGTTGTGGGAGGCCACCTATCGTGATTGGTTGGATATCTGCCTGTTGCAGAATGAATGCAGCCAAGGTCTCTATCACAACTGCGAAAAGAAACGGGGACAGCGGGCAGCCTTGTCTTGTCCCTCTATAAATTGAGAAAGGACCTGAGATATTATGATTAGTCACTACTGAGGCTTTTGGACAGGAATATATTGTTTTTATCCACTCTCTAAGCACGTGGCCGAAACCAAATTTCTTCAGGACCGACATCATATATCCCCATTCTACTTGGTCGAATGCCCTTTGTGCATCCAATGAAATGACTGCAGCTTCTTCTTTATGATTCGAATATAAAACATTGCATAGGTGACGTAGATTAAAATACATATGTCTGCCTGGCATGAAGCCTGTCTGATCCCGATGTTTAATATCACAGATATGCTTCTTCAATCTATTTGCAAGGATTTTCCCGATTATTTTGGTTTCAGTGGGTAGTAAAGAGATTGGTCTGTATGATGACACTAGCGCCGATCTCGACCCGGTTTAGGTATAAGAGCAATATTGGCAACATGCATAGATGCAGGAAAACGGCCAGTTTCCTGTGAATGCTTAAACATATGTACCAACAATGGCAAAATTACCTTACTAAATCTTTTGTAAAATTAGACGCTAAACCCATCAGGTCCGGGGGCCTTGTTGTTAGGGAACTCTTTAATAGCATTTTCCACCTCTTCAATGCTTATTTCTGCATCTAGTGCCTTTAAAGCCTCTTTGCTTAATTTTGGCAAGTGTAATCCAAAAAGAAACTGGGTTTCTTTTTGGATTACAAATTCAAAAGTTTGATTAGAAAAATATTGATAGTTTTATGGAAATAAAACTATCAATATTTTTCTGATCAAACTTCCCTATGGAAGTATAAACCTCTGCATAAAACTTAGCAAAATTTAGATTTATTTCCTTTGGATTGGTTATTGTTATCCCCTCTTTATTCGATATATGGCGCTAGCAGCTTCATGTTGTCTTAGTTGTCGCAACAGAAGGTTATGGGGTTTATCACCTAATTCATAGTATCTTTGTTTAACCTTACATAATAATTTTAGTACACTGCTAGATAATAGAGAATTGTATTCATCGCAATAATTTCTTTCAGTAACACAGTATTTGGGCTATTTTTGTGCAAGCTTTCTAATCTGGTAAGAGTACTTTCTATTTCAGTCATTCTCATCCTAACTTTCTTCCCTTGAGCTATCTCAAATGCTATAATTTCTCCTCTAACTACAGCCTTCAATGCCTGCCATAAATTTGAATAATGCACATGCACATCACCATTATCATTAATTTCTATAAATTGCTCAATCTTTTTTCCCAGATTTTTATTGAATTATTCATCCTTTAAGAGCACGTTATTTAACTTCCATCTAAATTCATCTCTTAAATTATCTAATCTAAGGTCAACTGACTGGGGAGCATGAT
>NW_015506148.1:566865-567808 GCF_001515645.1 Sinocyclocheilus grahami
TTTTAGAGCTTCTGTTCACAGAAAGATTAGTTTAGAGCTTCTATGAAAAGTACTGCTGTGTTAGTGCTTCTAAATAATTGAAGAGAACGCAGTTAGTTAGTTTATGATTTGTTGCTGCAATTTTGAGCAAAGCTTGCCCTTATGAGACATGTTTCTTACATTTTAAATGAAATTGTAATTGCAATGCAATTGTCTGCTCAAGTAAGTTTAGATATTCTATGCACAGAACGAGTCAGCTTCTATGAACAAGGTGTTATGTTAGAGCATCTATGCACAGAATCGTTCATTTACAGCTTCTATGAAGCAAGGAAAGAGGGAGCAAACCAAGGACTGCCTTCTATATAGGTCCTTACAGGTATCCTTAACGTACCCATAACGGATCTAGAGGAACACCTGAGGAAGACTTATTCTGATAATCAGAGGCACATGCCCACATTCTCCATTCCCAAAGACATGCCACCAGTTAAACTGCTGGAGCAGCAGATGGACAAGGCACCCTAAATGGAGCGAAGTTGAAAGTGCGGTAAAGCGGGCAAGATCAGCATCAGACCCTGGACCCAATGGTGTTCCATACAAGCTCTACAAGAATGCTGCCGCATTTTGAGGTACCTTTGGAGATCAATGATAGTGGCAAAGAAAAAGCAGGTGAAACCACAATCCTGGAGAAGGACTGTAGGGATTTTGATCACCAAGGAAAAAATTGTGCAACCATTGATTAGTTTCATCAAATTAGCCTCCTGAATGTGGAAGGTAAGGTTTTCTTCAGCATTGTGGCGCAGAAATTGTCAGCGTTCCTGAACAACAACGACTTTGTCGACACCTCAGTGCAAAAGGCAGGTTTGGGGGCTTCTCAGGATGTTTGGAACATGCTAACATGATTTAGCACTAGTGGCAAATGGCCAAAAAGGAGAAGAAAGACCTACATGTGGTGTTCTTCGATCTT
>NW_015506148.1:569214-571054 GCF_001515645.1 Sinocyclocheilus grahami
GAGGCTGGAGATGACGTTTAAAGAATCCCGCGATCCATAGGAAAGGTGTGTTCACACCAGACGTGAATATAATTATTCGCGCGAGTAGATTACATACAAAGTCAACACAAAGACGCAAATAGAGGTGAATTTGCGCCGGGCTACGCGTTTGCCGCGAACGCATGATATTCGCCTCAAGCGAATCTTCGTCTTTCGCCCAAGTTCAAAAATTTCAACTGGAGCGGAAAATTAGCGTGACTAATTAGTTCTCGTGCAAGCCAATCAGCAAAGAGTTTCTAGATAACGTCCAATTGAATCAGACAATGGAAGAGAGCATTATTGTAGCCGACTGTTATTATATAGGTCTGGCACATCGGCGTTTGGCTTTCCATTGTATTTGGGGCGTTCTGACAACAGGTACAAAACAGCGATTGTAGTTATTAGAGGTCTACACAGAGAACCTGTATATTTTAAATGGCTATATTTTAAATGGTCAGCCGGGTCCGGGTCGGGTCCCAATCTATTACTTCGGGTCCCGGTTCTGTTTAACATTGTCTGTAATACCCGAGTCGATCGGACTCGGAGAACACCCTGTCATTATCAGAGTCAGTCAGCGCTGTGCGTGTGTTGTTTTGTAACTTTCAACTTGTAAAATTAGGATAAGGAAAGTGTGAGTCGGTAATTTGAAATAAGGAGGGGGAAAAAAACGTCATCAGAAGCAGGTTGGGCGGAGTTAATGCACACACACAGTGATAATGGATAGTCATGAAGGTGAGTGATAATGAATCACATCACTCACCTTCATGAGTGATGTGAGAGCACAGAGATGATAGCAAATAAGTAAAGCTAACATCAGCAGCCATGGCACTGGACGAGCAATCGTTATTATAATCCATATGGGCAAACAGTCTAGATCATTATGCAAGTTGACTCAAGATACAAAAACTGCAAAACTGCAAAGTCGCATTTGTCATCCGTCACCGTGACAGCAAGTGGACTTTTGAATCTGCAATGAGTGGATTATGCATTTCAATTGGCAAGAGAGGAATAACACGGATGGAACTTTCTTGGCAAGGAGGATTGTGTGGATCACAGTCAGGTACAAGGGAGAAGGCTTCTTACATTAGGTAAGATAAAAAGTTTAATTTTCACAACTTGTTTATCGACTTGTTAATAGCAATTTACTGTTGAATATGTGCCGATCGGGTCCAGTCTGGAGTGTCTTCCCGGCCGGGTTCGGTCCATCTTTCAAATAATTGACGTCTGCGTCGGTTCCGGGTAGTATATTTTTGACATTTCTCGGTTCGGAGAATTTTTGGACCAGTGTAAACCTCTAGTAGTTATCTCCACCATGGATGGTATGTTTTTATTCACACGAGTGACACGGGAAACATCCAGCAAGTAATCTAGAGCGAGTGATGCGATGCACATATTCGCAACGCATCTGGTGTGAACACACCATAAGAAATGCTGCTCCAACATTGGCGACAGGGAGGAAATGGAATCCAGTTGACTCCATTATCGGCCCCCTAGATTCCTTCCCAGCCGCTCTTATGAGCAGATTAAATCCCATGATAAACAAGATGGGGGAGATAGTACAACCGGTAACACTTCCCTTTTCCAGGGCTTGTCACTGAGTTGTAAAACGGGCGGTCTTAAACTGTAACTTGAACCCTCCAAAGTAGCTGGTGATCATCCCCCTGATGTTGAGAGGAATATGGTAGTGTTCCATAGCTGCTTTGATGAGGTCATGGGGGATTGATCCATAAGCGTTGGCCAAAGTCAAGCCATACAACTCTTAGATTGCCTTTGCTCTCCTTGGCCTCCCGGATCAGCTGGTTGAGGACTCCCGTGTGTTCCA
>NW_015506148.1:571064-571892 GCF_001515645.1 Sinocyclocheilus grahami
CAGAGATGCCTGGGATGCCACCTTTCTGGATTGATGTATCAACATTCTTGTTCTTAAGCATATAGGTAGTCATCCTTTTGGCCAGAACAGAGAAGAAGATCTTGCCTTCGATGCTCAGGAGCAATATAGTTCGTAAATGACTAATCTCAGAGGAGTCTTTTTCTTTTGGTACGAAATGGCCCTCTGCTCTTTTCCAGGACAGTGGGATAATGTCTTTTGTCCAAACTCTCCGCAACAGTTTCCATAGCCTGCGGAGTAGCATCGGGCATATCTTATATACTTTATAAGGTATACCACTTGGTCCTGGGGCAGATGCTGATCGGGCTTTCTGTACAATGTCTTGGACTTCCGTCCATGTTGGTTCACTGGTGTCAAGCTATTCCACAGGAATTTCAGTTCTGCCGACCTTTGGATGTGCGCTTAGAGCCTGGTCCCTGAGAGTATCACTGTGGCTCTCTTTGAGGAACTCCTCCACAACCTTCTCAGATGCGAGATCTCTCTCTTTCTTCTGTTGGGTCGTTTTTCAGATTTTCCGCTGCTGCCCTCTCCTCTGTACCAAAGCGTTCCCTGGCCATATTGCAGACAATTGTTGTCATGCTGGCAATTTTCCTCTACACTGTATTGATACAAATACTTCAGCTAAAATAATGTTTTTGTTAATGTCTAATTTAATACTTGTAAAAAAACAATTACTTTAGCAAAGTTTGTACTATTTTCTACTTATTTTGAAAAAAATAATAATAATTTTTGTTCAATAAATATACTGTCATTAAAATGTCAATACAAAAAATATATATAAACAAAATATATTTGAAAATATATTTTAAA
>NW_015506148.1:571958-573744 GCF_001515645.1 Sinocyclocheilus grahami
TGTTTTTAAATATGATGGTTTCATTCTAAACATGGTGATTATCTCCTAATATGGACACCCAGCATAATATATGATATTTATCGTCTGAATCTAACCATGCCATGTCAACAAATGGAAAAGTCAACCATATATTAATTATCATGTTAATTACTGTGCGCCTTTAGCCCCAAAAGCAGGTGCGCTTTTTACCCCAAATACCATACATGTTATTTTTGGTTATTTAAAAACTGTTGCTTTATTTATCTTAAACAAAACCGAAAATCATAAAGAAAACCTTTGTCTCAAAATATATGCATTAATTTGAGCGATTCTCGCCTTTAGCCCCGTTTTACACTACATATGCTGTAAAACTTCTTTCTCAGTGAGAGATAGTTTGTTTTTGCAATGTTAAGAGCAAATCTTGCCCACATGAAACATGTTTCTAATAATTGAAATTAAATCTTATTTGCAATGCAGAGAGACAATACTTACAGTGTTAGAAGTTTTATGCACAACATGTTATGTTAGAGCGTCAATGCACATCAAGATTAGTTTAGAGCTGCTATGAGCAGTGCTGCTATGTTAGTGCTCCTAAGCAAATGAAGAGAATGTAAGCTTTAATACGCTGTAGCGTATGGACCAATCAGACTCACCGTTTTTTATTAGATTTAACAAATCAATTATTTATTAGATTAACAAATAGTCACAGACCCCTCACCCAATAAACATACTGGGTGTCTGCGAACGATACCAAGCCCCTGGTCACCATGACAACCACGACACCTTTTGCTAGACCAGATACACTTTATGGCCTAATGGCATGTTGAGAGTTCTCCCTCTCACTACATTTTTCATAGGAAAGACACATAATGCACAGTAAAAATTGACTCTTCTCTAATTAATTCATAGGAAAACCTTTCTTTGAATGAACACACATACAGTATAATTCAGGTCATTGTGTATGTTGTTAGTCCTTGTATGTTGTCTTTTATATTGTATACTGTTTTATGCAGGCTTATGATAGAACCACTTGTTCATGTAATCTTACTTATATGTAATCCTACCATGTTTAGTATCTATGAATTCGTCTTCTGATGATCTAAACGAGAGTGTATATTATATGTTGGTACATAGGCAATATATTAGTGTTCTAAGAATCTTTAGTAATTTGATTCGAGTTCCATTTGTAAATTACCATTGCCTCACACAAAGGGTCGTAAAACTCCCCAGTATCCAACCTCCCGCTTGAAACTTCAGCCTTTCTCATTGGACAAGCCCATCCTAAGACTCTATCTTCTCAGACTTTAAAAAGGCCCACACACAGTTCCGCCCAGAGTTTATTTTTCTACTAAGTGTGCGGTTCTGTTAGATTCTGAGAAGATGAGGATGTGAGCTAGCACCCCTCTAAGGACACCCTAAGTCTACGCCAGGCCTCAGGCCTTGACTTTCCATTCACCAAGATCATCTGACTCAAACTGGTTCTTTTTCATCAACCAACTTCAGCAAAGATCAACTTGAGCCTTCAGATTGCATCAGGACTCTCTGTCAGACAGACAAGATGTGCAAGTATCAAACTTAGTCTTATTAATTGATACATTAAGTATCATTTGCACCTTTTTACAAAGGTGTGTTTGAACTAAGAAACTGATGTTTCCTTCAGGCTGTAGATCTGCTGAATATCCAGTGGTCCCATATCTTCATGTTTTATTTCTCTTCTTTTTACTGCCTAAGCTTTAATCCTGTTACTATACCAGCTGTATGCGTGTGTGTGTGTTTGTGTGCATGTTTATGTGGTTTATGAGGACAC
>NW_015506148.1:574190-575458 GCF_001515645.1 Sinocyclocheilus grahami
TTTTAAATACAAACATATAAAACTTACATTTTAACAAATAAACATAAAAAAAAGAAAATTATAAACAAACAGTAGTCATGAAAATAATAAATGAACAAAAAAAATTTTTTTAAATACATTTCCCCCCACCCAAAAACTTAACCCATAAGTGCTATCCAGTGGTAAAAGTAGAAACTGAAGGCATAATAAACCTATTAATCACAAGTTTGTATAAAGGAAATAAAAGGGGACCAAATTTTTTCAAATAACAAAATCTTGTCTATTAGGGTATACCTGATTCTTTCCAGATGTAGTGTACCTGTCAACTCTGTCAGCCATAATTTAAGAGTTGGAACTTCTTTTTTCTTCCAAAACAAAAGGATGTTTTTTGGCAGAGATCAACCCACCTTGACCGTTTTCCATTCCTTCTCGGATTCCCGCGATTCTTATATTTTGCCTCTTAGAACGGCCTTCCAGATCGATGCATTTTTCCGTTAATTCTGACACCTGCTCTGACAGACTTTTAACTTGAGCTTGTAATTTCGTAACCACATCTGTCGAGGCCGTAGCCTTCCGTTCAAGATGTTCGAGAGTTGTACGATGATTGTTTATGGTTAGCTGCACTGCATCAAACTTAGCATCAATTTTATTTTCCAGCGTCGCATCTCTCCTTTCAAACTTTCTTTAATATCCATTTTAACCTTGTCCAGCTCCACTTGGAGAGATTCAATTGCAAGCAGCTTTTTTGTTACTTGCTGTTGAGCTGGCCTCTTCCAGCGAGCCCGCGGTCTCGGCCGAACTTTCTCCCTCAGCGACATCTTTCTTTCCTGGTTTCTTCGATGGCATTTATAAACAAGCAAATTGCAATTGATGTTGAACGTATGCAACACTATAAAGGATTCGAGAACACTAACGAACTTTGTTGTCTTGTTTTAATGAAATTTTAATGAAAGTTAGCATAGCTACCAAGGCCACGTCTTACTCCATCATCGACCCGGAAGTCTCCCGGATCTAAATATTTATAATTAATAGTTATGACTAGTTATGATTAATTATGCATATTCCCCCTTTGAACTGATTCGCTACAACGCTGTAAAGCTTATTTCTCATTGTGAGAGAGGTTGTTTTTGCAATGTTAAGAGCAAACCTTGGCCGTATGAAATATCTTACATTTGAAATGAAATATTAATTGCAATGCAGAAAAACAATTCTCAATGTGTTAGAAATGATATGCACAATCAGCCATGTTAGAGCTGCTATGCACAGAAGATTACTTTACCGCTTCTATG
>NW_015506148.1:575566-575965 GCF_001515645.1 Sinocyclocheilus grahami
ATGTTAGAGCTGCTATGCACAGAAGATTACTTTACCGCTTCTATGAACAGTATTGCTGTTTATGGCTTTGACCTTTTGACCTTTCCCCTCCCCACACGTTGCGACCACCCACGTCGCAACCACCCACGTTGTGTTGACCTCGTGACCTGTTTGATGTCCAGATGTGAAAACCGGCATATGTGAAATTCCGACGTCAGCCTATGACCTCCGGGGAAAGAAATATGATGTTTGTTCAGATGTATGTATGTGACCGCGGATGTCAGGAGATAAATGAAGTCCTGAGGAATGTTTTTGTAGATTTTATGGTCCATTTCCACATCCGGGGTGTTTGACCATCTGGCGTCCGTGTGTCCGGTTGCATTCCAAGTCAGGGGATTTTTGCTCTCTCTCTCTCTCTCG
>NW_015506149.1:0-409 GCF_001515645.1 Sinocyclocheilus grahami
TGTGTGTGTGTGTGTGTGTGAGGGCCAGATAAACACATCGGGCTGCTCTGGGCTTTTGTCCTGGGGTCGTGCACTTGACCTTTTGTCTGAACTGCAGCTGCTGCATCACGAGCTCTTCTGACACTGTCTCCACATACTGTATATGAGCACTATAGAGAAACCAGGCTTTGACATGGTTAAAGTTCAGAGACTTGTACACTTCATTCAAAAGTCATGAGATCAAGTCGAATGACACGCATTCATACTGTTTACGTGAAGCATTAGAGGATTCTGTAAGGCTCAGTATTAGAGATTTTGAAATCTCGAACTGAGTCCTACTGAGATTCTTTCTTTCGATGTAACCAATTTAATTCTGCGTTTATTTCTAACGAATTAATATTGCGAGAATGCAATGGACGCGAATATGATT
>NW_015506149.1:419-1312 GCF_001515645.1 Sinocyclocheilus grahami
TTTTTAACCCAGCACTGGGTTATATTTAACCCAGCATTTTTTAGTTTAGTTTAGTTTGTGTACTATTTCCTTAATATTGAGTAGTTATAGGCTACTATACCATTTTAACTAGTGACAAATTATCAGTTCAAGAAAAAAGTACTTTAAGTTATCTACAAAATGTTCATGATTCAACAAAAATGCATGTTTTCCCAAATGAAACATTAAGCGTATTGTGACTGGATCAGGTGTTTCAGTCATGCAGTTGTTCATTTCTCCAGCAGATGGCGCTCTGTGTACAGACTTTACTTATTTTTCTCCACATTTTCATATGAAACAGAAGCTCCTGTAATTAATTTCTCACTCTGTCAGTGAGCTTAACATATAGTTTATCTTAGATACATATAAACCCAAAATTCTGCAATAAAACGTTTGCGGATGCATTCGCAGTTAGGCTACCTTTAAATCTTCCCCGTCTGTAACAGTCCTTGTCGTCTTATTCGCTTTCTCAAATTACGGTTTCTTGGATTTAAAGATGTATTCTGAGTTTGCCATATTTATTGATGATTCGGCTGAATCGAAATCTATGATCAAAAAAACAAAAACGCATGTTTATTTGCCTATAAGCAATCCTAATTTAGACGTCTGCCCTTCTAATTATTATTATTTCATCGTTTTTATTCCCCTGTATAGTAGTGCTGCTTTAATCTTAAATCATGGGACATGTATTTGTTTTCTTTAAATAATAATTTGAGCATGCATGTCTTTGGAGACGCTGCATTTGGGGCAGGGACGCATTTTACATTGTTCAGATACCTGTTTGTTAGCATTATTAATATTTTGTTTAATTATAGTATGTATAACATGGACAATATTATATAAAGTGGTAGCAGATGTGTGTGTGTGTGTGTGTG
>NW_015506149.1:2977-46113 GCF_001515645.1 Sinocyclocheilus grahami
TCAATTTCGCATGCTGTATCCATTAAAGCCAGACATAAGGCCTGGTCTTAACACAAACACTAAATACATATAAATGATGTAACAGAAAACAGTGTAATGTAAAAGGACGTGAAGCAATCAAAATGAAAATAAATGTAGCTTTCTACGGGAACAGATAACTATATTCATAGAATAGAAAAGTATTTATAATATGGACTTACCTAAAAAAATAAAAAAGCCAAAACGGAGCAGAGGGCTTGTGGTTGTCCTGTCTGCTGATTTGTGAGAGGTTTGAGGAGCAGGCGCTGTGAGACAGGGTGTCGGGCTGCTGTTTGAGGTTAAGGTCACGGGGTCAGCAGACAGACAGCAGTCAGGGGCTTTAACCGCTCAGCACATTGGATGTCATGTGGAGGGCAGAAACTGGGTGGGTTAAATAAGGATTTACAATTCTATGAATAGCATCAAGATGCTTCAACCTCCACAATTGGACATTTTGAGCAGAGCTGTGAAGAAAGTAAATGTGATTTTTTTATTTATTTTTTTTCTCTATTAGCTACTGCAAGATTAAGATGAATTTTCTGTATAAATGTGTCCCTGTTCACCAAAACGTTCTTTCTGAATTTCTTTCGCTCTGAATTTCTTTCTCTGAATTAAATAGTACATTTGCATAATAAATATGAGTTCATATCCATGAACAGCATCTGTGGCATTCAATCAAAAATAATTGAATCAACCTGAAGTTTGCATAAAACAGAATTCAGAATTTCTCGAATTTCGTATGATTTTCTATCTGCATTACTAGTGTCGAGTTAATTTTGAGAGTTTGAAGTGCTTATATTTTGCTCGGACTTCACCGATGTACTGTATATTTCAATAGCTACACTGAAAAAAAATGGTGGTTTAAAAACAATATTCACTCACAATAAATTTGCTAGTAAATTGTACAAACCGTTACAAAGAATGGCAAGGAACACATTCAATTAAATGTGAAACTTTAAAGTAGAAAACTGAAGTAGTACATTTCTTGTCAAATGTATTACAATAATTAAATGCATTTAAGAAATGCATAAACAACAGATTTTCTATTAAAACCTGCCAAAAATCATCAGTCAGTCATCAATGCTAATAATAATTTTAAATCCAAATGACAGAGAATATTCATTATAATATAGATCAATCTAATGTCATTCAATATAGTGACAGAATTCAAAGACCTTATTCTGGATATAAAAAATGAGAATAAACCTATAACTAACATCTTAGAAAGTTAATATAGTATGTTTAGCATTTCAGGACAGTTGATCGAATCATTTATACATGCATGCGTGTCGTTTTTAGATGTGATTTTGTCAGTCCATATTTTTAGATTTTAGAGGCTCTGTGTTGAACCCCAGTCGCTCTCTCCAAAAACTCAAATAGAGGACCATGGTTGCCATATCAACCGGCCACCTGACGTGTTACTGTGGCAACAGCAGTATTAGACAGAAACCGCTTATTAGATGTCCCATCTAAGGGTGAGAGGCAGGTGTGAAGGTGGAGGGACATCTAGATTAAAAAAGAATGAAACGAGGAATAATACTGGCTACTAGTAAAAAGAGGAGAGACTGATAACAGCTAGTTTAAAATTGTGCAGCGATATTAATTCCTTATGACTATTAACCCTTTCACTGCAGCACTGCTCTGAAGCAGAGCATCTTAAGACAGTGAGAGGCCCGCTGATGTGGAGAGGGTGACATCTCTGTCCAAAATAAGAGGCAGTAGTGGAGTGTGTTGGAACAAATACATGCGTTGGTCACAATGCATATTGTTTGTCACACCCACAGTTTGAATGATTTTTAATAACTATGACAATTATAATATTGCTGAACAGTTAAGTGTAGGTAACCGTATTGCTGCTTAGTACTTCTGTTGTGAACTCCAGTGTTGGCAGATCAGCATCATCTCTCGATGTCAGAATACATTTTGGAATTCAAGAATATTTTATTTATCCCAGAATATTTATAATTTAAAATGTGTTGACAGTAATGTCACAGTCTGCAAAAACATTAATAGTGTTGCACTTTGACTATACTGTTATAATGTGTATTGTCAGTGCATTTTATACAAACTTCTGGATGATTCTTTTTGATTGACAGCATGCCAGATGCTGCTTATGGGTATGAATTGATATTTAACCCAAATATTTCTTATAAAAATGATAGCTTAATGTCCTTGTCTAAATACATTTAAAAACAGAATTTTTTGAGATATATATATATTTTTTTGTATGATAAAAAGCTAAATATGCACTCGGTAGGGAAATCAATTACTAATCAATAATAACAAGTATTTAGAAAGAAGCAAAGATATTCCATTAATCAGTAAACATCATTTCTGTGGTTTACATTACTGCTTTTTAAAGAAGATTTCTATAATGATAAAGGCTAAATATGCACAGGACAAGGAAATCAAACGTAAATTGAATAATGCACTTAAAATATCCTTATATTATACACACAAAAGCAAGTTAGTCTTTTGATGGTAGCATATAGACATTCTATTATTTAATATCAATTTATGTGACTGATTACTATTTTATTAGAAGAGTTTTATGATGGCAAAGGCTAAATACACATTAGACAAGGAAATCAAATGTAAATAGTATAATGCACATAAATAATGCTGCTAAAAAGGCAAGTAAAGAATTAACATAACACATCAAGTACCCTGAGTGTGCGCGCGTGTGTTTAGTGTGTTGGGGTAATTAACCCTCATTAGATTAATCTACGAGGGTGGCATTTGTATCACAATGAAAACAGTGACCCCCAGCACTGCTGTGGGGCACACAGACATATAGAGGTCTGGCAGCGGGCCAGACCCACACGCGTGCATAAACAACCATGCATGCATACGTACACATTCACACAAGCAGCCGAGATCCAAAGCGTTACGCATTCAGATCCATCCATTACAGAAGTAAATATAGTGTGATTTCACTTCAAAACATGCAATTCTATTCTCCTAAAATGGGAAAATGTTTAGTGTTAAGAGTCAATTCTTAAAGACAATGCATCAGTTGTAGTGCATGGTTTTGTACTGATTCCCAAGGCAACATTCAGTAATAGAATCTAGCAAATCTGGGGTAAACATTCCCACTTGGATTATCCTAATAATTTTCCTTCCAAAAGATTCAAATCCACCGTAGGATTGAGCAGCTATTGAAACTTTACCCCAAATCAATAGCGACTGGATTTAGGGCTCTTGTGTTCTGTTATCCTCACAACCTCTGAAGATCCTGAACACAGGTATCACATCAGGAACATAAATAGGATTTCCCAGCAGACATGTATTATTCCAATTCCTCTTTTCCAGCTGAGAAATAGTGTTTATGCAAAGTGGCTCGCACCGTGGCCCACATTCGTGAAAAATGCCTTCCAGAAATGATAGCTGCTTCTGGGGTGTTGAATTGTTTTACAAATAAATATATATTCAGCTTGAGTCATGAAATGACAAATTTTCTTCAACAAGACCTGGCCTTGCTGCCGCCACCCACATTCATGTAAAGCACCTTTTGGCTTAAGCATATAAATTTACACATTTTACAGACTACTCCGTATGAATAATTTAGCTGAATTTTTGAGTTACCTGTTCCATATAAAAGATTTAAGCAAATCCTTGATTTACAAAGATGGTTATACGATAGAGCTCAACATGTTCTAATCTCTAAGATGGAATAATAAACAATAAGAGCAACTATGTTTTAAAGATGCTTCTTTTTGCAGGTAGATGCAAATAATTTTAGCACACTTTATTTGATCTGCAAAATGTACACGCTAACAAAGTGTGATTAAATGATCAAAACAAGCATTTAATCAAGTTAAGGTAAATAAAACACTGTTCGAATAAGAAAGTCAGATTGACTGATAGACTCATATTATTCAATATGGAATATGGTAACATGTTTTGTCATTTATTCTCAAACTGTATTGTTTTTACAGACTTGATGTTGAAGTATAACTAATAAATGTTTTTATTTTTGCATATTTCGACAACTCAAAGAGTCTCGTCTCCTTTTACACATTTGTTATCTGTGCTGTATTATAAATCGATTCGATTATACTGTGCTGGCTTTGGCATTAACATTAAAAGCATTGCTCAGTAAGAGAAATAGAAATGTTCTGTTCTAGAAGCATGATTGCAGCCATTAGGTGGCGCTGCAGAAGCACCTGCCTCTGCCATCACCTCATTCTGCTCATATGGTCATCGAGCACATTTGTATAGTTTGCCAGAGTCCTAGAAACATTCAAGTTGATTTGAGACTACATGCAAAACAGATTTAAGATGAAAATCTTTTAATCATCACTCTGACGATCTGCGGGCATGTGGCAAAAACTAGATGTTGTATTATTTTATTTTTTTT
Organism: Sinocyclocheilus grahami; assembly: GCF_001515645.1. Lineage (NCBI taxonomy): Eukaryota > Metazoa > Chordata > Actinopteri > Cypriniformes > Cyprinidae > Sinocyclocheilus > Sinocyclocheilus grahami. Next base: position 7,356 of record NW_015506149.1, read on the forward strand.
ACTCCTACTGAAGAAGTCTTTGGTTCACAGACAGCATTTCATCTTTTTGCTTGCGTACAAAACACATGTGCTTATTTAAATAAGATGCAGTATGTTTGACTGGATCCGTGTTCATTCTAAGCTTGCATATTGCTGTAATTAAGAAAAACAAGTATTATAAACCAAACAAAAGCACAAACCCAACATCTCTCTGAGGCAGCAGTGAGTGGTGTGCTCCTGCAGATGGATGCAGATGAATGCATGAATCAGAAGTTGTATTCAGCTGTTGGTCCATCTGTGGCTGATGAATTCTGTTCTTTTGTTCATAAAGGCTGTTCAAGGAAACGTCATTATATGGGCTTGAAAATGACCATGATTGTGCTGCTCAGCTGATGCACGTGTATAAATAATAAACACTCTCCTATTTTATATAGGTGCATGGGGAAAAACCGGTTACTGCACCAAGATTTTGTGATGCACAATATTTGTAAATTCATAACATTTAAAAATGCACAAATACACTGTGCTTATATTATATACTGATTTTCCCCCATGCAAATATAAAATTCACGCATCATGCGTTGGGTTTATTTGATTATAATAAACTTAGAATATGGCAATGTGTGTGAGACCGATGCTACATGACAAGAATATTGGTTCCTTTTGAACAAAAAATGCGTTCAAAATGATTTTCATTTGCTTCTATTTATTTATTTATATATTTTTAATTAATAGTAAAATAAGTGTTCGCTTGGGTTCTCCAATGCATAAGTTTAAGGAAAATATGCAATTTCGCATTTAAGTTCGAAAAGACCACAAAATACATTTCGTGCATATTAAGTAGCAAAGAACTTGGATCAATTCTTTATGTAATGCAGGGTCGGTTTTTATGACAAAACGGAAACGTTGATCATAACAGCTCTACAACCATTCAAGCACGCGCTTGCACGGACACACACACACACACACACATATTCACAAAGAACACAAAAGAATTATCATGACAAAAGACACAAGTGAAAAACACTTCAACACTCGCTCCTTTCATGCAGAAGTTTTAATGGAAACAATTTTCTTCCTGCTCACAGTTGAAACATATGCCATGTGCTACTGGTCAAATATTGATGCGATTATTATTGAGATGTTGTGTAGCCTATATATGCCATGCTCCTTTTACTCGACCTTAAAGATGTTTTTCCATACAGGCTATTTATATAATCATTTTAAATGTGTTTTACACGAAATTGTAATAAGCTGGACATATTATTTCCTTTTGAATATTTAATGAATTTGTTGTTGATTTGTTGTTGTTATTCAAATTAATAATAATAATAACACGTATTACATTTGTATTTTAGTTTACACAATATAATCTCCGAAATCCACTATTTAAAATCGGTTCAGAAGATTGTATTTTTTTGTATTTTACGCAACGCTTTGATGGAGAGACGCTGGGAATCAACCTTTTTTTTTTTTTTACATTTGATTTCATTTAAACATAGATATTACATTTTGTAAATGGAAGCCTGTTTATATTTATGTATTCATTTCCGAACAACGACGACTGCTAGAATAAACAGCTCTGTGGTGATGCTCAAGTTTGTACATTTTACATTTGCATTTATTGCGTTAAATAGCGTATTCAGCTGCATTTCTATCCAATAAACAATCAATAAATCGATATTATATTTTAAACACAAATGCACTTCTTAAACTTTCCACGAGCCCTATTTATTGACCGAAACATTATAATATCAATAATGCAAACAATAATATATTAATTATAATCATATAATTATGCAGGCTCTAAAAATCACATTATATATATATATATATACTTAGAGCCTGCATAATTATATGATTATAATTAAACATTGCGGTCACTTCTCCACTGCATAGGCTATTCATCATGTAAGTATTAAATATTTCTGTGAATATTTGTTTTTCCCCCCAATCAACTGGCTTCTCATTTCACGGCAATGTTGCTGTTTTATCCCCCTCTTTATTGTCTGTTGTTTATGTGCAAATGTAAAATTGTCCTATAGTCTAATTCCATCACTGTCCCCCTCTCTCCTCCCTGCATCTCTCTCTCTCTCTCTCTCTCTCTCTCTCTCATGCTGGAATCTTATTGATCCAGGAGGAGCTAATTATCTCTTCCCCTCGTGACTGTGTAATCAGCACATGCGCAGTGTGTTAATTCCAGCCATTTTTTGCACGAAAGTAATTAGCAGGAATAAAGACCGGACTGTTTTTTCCCCCACTCTCTCCTCCTTCCTCGCACCGAAGCCAGGGCGCGTCTGCCGTCTGCAGAACAACCAAAAACCACCCCTTTTAAATGCTTTAAGAAACAGTCAAATACCTCGTTTAACTTCAGCAGCGTGATGTGTGCACGCATGCATCTGTGCGAATGGGATCTATAAACGTGTTTACTGGAATACAAAGCGACGCGTCCAAATGTAAGTTTGTATCCGATGACTGTTCTTCACCGATACAGTTGATTCTCTGCTCGTTTTACGCATTTGTTTACGCAGCAAGTATAAACAGTAATGAACTACATAATGCACGATTATTTTGCACGACTGCTTGTTTTTGCTGTTGTTCTTTACTAGTTACTGTCATGACATGTTTATGACATATTCGCGAATGGAAAGCGCGTCCTGCTCACTTTCTTTGATATCACGGTCTTTCGCGAGATGAGTTTGAAGTTAGAACTTCTCTTCTGGTGTTCTCCTACCTGTTTTCTCCAAGAGTTGTCGCCCTCTTATTAGTTGCTTAAGAAAAAGACCGAAAAGCGCAAAGTAACGTCCTTTGTGTGTGTGTGGTTTTGCTTTGACGAGTGCTCTTGCTGCTGTTCTGCATGTCAACACGGATGCATCGGGCTCGTTTTCAGCGAATGCATCAGTATTGGTTCGCGCTACGAGTGCAGATCTTTCGTGCAACGATACGAAGAAGCTATCCGAAGCCTCTGTGCGTCCTTCGCGTCGCGACGCACTTGCGCGCATGCAATGGCGTGTATTATTTATAAAGATACGCGGACTCAAATGTGCAACTTTTTGGGTTTGCGTCTGAAATGAAGCGAAGAGCGTGTAAGAAGAAGAATTATGGTGGCCCTGATGTCCTGGGCATGTTTGGTCAAGCCTGCTTGGACTTATTCCTTCAACTGTGTGTGTGTGTGTGTGTGTGTGTGTGTGTGTGTGGGTGTGTTGTCCCCAGAAGTTAGGTAAATATAATAAAACCTAAAAGTGACTTGCAAGGGAAGAGTATATTTTATTACATTCTAAAATGCAAAATAAAGTTTATGGTTGTATGTCTGTGTGTTTACAAACATTACATTTTCAATGATAAAATGATTCATAAAGTTAACGTTTTTTATTAGTTGTGTATGTGGTCATTTTAATTATTATATTTAATAAATCTGTACAAATATATAGTATGCCCTCTTTTAGATAAGCATGTTGTTTGAGTGTGTGTGTGTGTGTGTGTGTGTGTGTGTGTGAGTGTGACCGACTGACCGTGTGTTTGGGTATTGTTTTTCTGTCCTTTTGTGAATCTGTCACACTGTGACAAATCGTTTCTTTTTATTCATTATATAATACTTTTTGGCTTAATAGTTGATTGTTTTTGAGCAGCTGGACTCATAAAAGCAAGCACTGATTTCAGGCTTGATTTAGAAACAAAAACCTTTACCTTAATTAGTCTTTTAGCTCCCGTAATGTTGGAATATTCACTTTTAGAAATGAAATAAATACAACTTCACATTTCTAGGTATAAAATCAGTGCTTGACCTGTAATGGAGTGCTTACACTGGAGTAACCAGTTCTACAGCGAGAAAATAAACACAGAGTTTGAGGAGCAGATACAAATGAAGTGAGCACAGACTCTTTCTTCTGAGAACGCACACAGACACAAGGAGATGGTGTGGGGCAAAAGAGGATTGGCTCACAGGTCAGAGTTCACAATGTTGGGGAACCGGGTGAAAGGAAGGAGATGGGATGAAAGGACACGACGAGAGAAGAGAAAAGTGGACTCTGCAGGGTAGCGGTGTCAAACAGATAGTGCTGAGCCAATGGGAGTGTTTGAAGGAAATTGTTCATGATAGGGTTTCGTTGAAGCATTTCTTTTACTGCATTAACCAAATTTAGAGGATGTATTGTAAAATATCAGAATATACATGATAAATGTGACCCTGGAGCACAAAACCAGTCTTAAGTCGCTGGGGTATATTTGTAGCAATAGCCAACAATACACTGTATGGGTCAAAATTATCGCTTTTTCTTTTATGACAAAAATCATTAGGATATTAAGTAAAGATTATGTTCCACGATGATATTTTCTAAATTTCCTACCGTAAATATATCAAAACTTAATTTTTGATTAGTAATATGCATTGCTAAGTATTTAATGTGGACAACTTTAAAGGTGATTTTCTCAAAAAATATATATACATTATATATATATATTTTTTTGCACCCTCAGATTCCAGATTTTCAAATAGTTGTACATCAGTCAAATATTGTCCTATCTTAACAAACCATACATCAAGGGAAAGCTTATTTATTCATCTTTTAGATGGCCATTTCAAAAAATGGACCCTTATGACTGGTTTTGTGGTCCAGGGTCACAAATGTTTATTTTTGTCACTCATATACAATCAGAAAAAATATAACGGTCACATTTTAAGGTGTGTGTGTAGGTTGTTTTGTTTATTCGATGTGTTAGTGTAGTCTCTAACCTTGCAGGACAGTGTAAAGATTGTGTCGACGTTGTTGGGTTTGTAAATAAGGTGTTGCAACATCTGAATAATAAATTGTGTGCGTTCGTTTGTGAGTGTGTGCACACTGCCTCCAGGGTTTGACTTTTTCTGTTTATCATAATAATAGCTGGGGTTGTGGAGAAGTGAGGCACATCGGCAGATCAGTCACTAAGGCCTCTCAAACACACACACACGCGCTCACTCGCACACATGGAGAGACACACACACACACACACAGCCAGAGAACAATGCAAGGGGGCCCAGCCTGTCAGTTCAAATTCTGCTCTCCATCCACGCCTTAAACAGACTGTGCGTGTGTGTGTGTGTGTGTGTGTGGAGGGGAGAAACAAGGGTGATCAGTGATTCTGCCTCACCTACGCGTTACTGTCAACTCTCACCAGAATTCACTGCAAATATTGAACTATATTACACTGTCTGCATTAGTCCAGGCAGAAGGAGGTGGGTGCTGTTTGCCGTGGCTGTTGAATATATAGATTAAAGGTATAGTTTATAAAAGGTGCATAAACCGCAGTCATGCAAAGGTCAATGGGATTGTTGAACACCTTTTCTCGGAAATGGACTGGAAATGGAGACAGACAGCGCCTGTAGTGAGCGACAGAGATTTTGCAGAGTGTTTTCAAATGGTGCAGAAATGTATTTCTGTAGGGGTTCTGTATATGATTAGCATTTTTCTTACATTTCTGAAAAGAAAGGTTGTTTTTTTTTGAAGGAGAGAGGGAAAACAGCTCTGCATGACTTTTTGATCTCTTACACAGATCCTTAAATACCATTGTGGCGTTATGTTTTTGCAGCTTGTATTTTCAATAGTAATATTAATATTTGGGTAGTTGAAATGTAAAACTACATCTGAAATTATACAATATATACATAATTAAAATTTATATAGTATGTATAAATATATATTTGTATAATATATATTATATTAAAAATTAATAATTTCTAAACAATGTATATATTGTATAATTTGTTTTATGCTTAAAATTTCAAAATTAGCCCTGTTTACGTAATGCATGAGCTGTTGGATTGTTAACCAGTAGTTACATGGTTATTTAATTATTGTTGATAGTTTAGCAAAAAGGCAATTTGGTTGAGTTTTTGCAAACCAATTAATTTCTGATGGATAATATAATGTAATTTGTCCACCACCCATTTTCAAGTCAGCAATTATCCTCCAACAGAATGTAATCTCTTGTCAGTTTGTGAGGGTGCATAAATCATTGGTTAATATCACTGTTTAAAAAATAATACTTTTTTTTCCAGCAAGTCAGTTCCATTTTTGTTTTGCATGTTATTCAGCTCTACAGGATTTTGTGGATTATGATCTAGCTGTTAAAAGGAGTTAATCTTGCACAAATGTTTTCTTTTTTCTTTTCCTTTCTCATTTCACAGTGCATATACTCAGGTAATGAATGCAGCATATTTACATAAATAATCCTTACAGATAAAAGCTTTAGTGCACAGTGGCACTTTCCATGAGATGTGTGTGTACCAAGTTCTGCATTTTGACTGTAGAAGAGCAGCGTACACGAGCGTTTCCCATGCGTTGTCAGAGGCATAAGATCAAGTCAAATGAATAAGAACTCTTTCAGTGTAGCATTGATTTCATAATCCCGCCGGATCTTGCTGCAGTTTAGATCAATACGTTTACATCACGCTCAGACTTTCACACTAGAAACTGATGCATGTGTGACTTACTGTAAGCATGCTGACAGAATGCATCAGTGTGCATGTGTGAAACATTGGCCTACGTTCCTGCCTGTTGGAAACTGCTATACGCAAATGCAGCATGCCTAATTTTTAAAGAGACAGCTGTCACAACACTTTCACGGTCCCACTGTAACATCAGCATTAACTTTTGACCTTTGACCCTACATTTTTGTCAGTCACTTCCTTTTTATATGCCATTAGGAAGAGCATCTGCATTTTACTCCCTGTTAGCGTATTTTGTTCTTTGCTGGCTGACTAATCTAGAAAAATTTTAAGGCCTCAGTTTTCTAAATAAAAGTAATACATTTCCCCCACCACTCTCGCACTCTCTTTCGTCCACTCTTTCTTTTTTTTGACTCTCTATCTTTCTCTCTCTTTCTTTTGAAGTTTTGCTCCTGAATGGGCTAGTGTCTCTAATGGAAATGGGGCATTAAATCAAAGATCAAAGACAAGCACACAGCAGAGAGGACAGCTGTCTAAATACAGTGGGAGAAAATGTGTATGTGTTTGCGTGACTGCGAGAGCGAAGGGAGAGGGTGTGGGGTTAGCAAGTTCAAGTTTGGTTTGATTTGATTTTAGAGTTCAACCCTTGTAACAGTTTTCATTCTTGTCTTCATGCATTCATGCATGTCCTTAAAAGGATAAAAAATAAAGCATACGTTTCAAAAGTTGTCATGAAGAATACGCTGTAGTTTAAATATGTGCTGTGTCATGTTGTAGGCATGTAAAGCATGTTTCACAATTGTTAGTTGTGTTGTATGGTTGTTTCTGTACAATAGTATGTTTGCAACATTAGATTATCATTAAAACAGGAAGCCGAGCCCCTGAATCAGCAAACTGCGCTGTGAATGTGAAATCATTCTCTTCAACAAAACAGCAGTGCTTCCCACACAATATCGTCTTTTTTCTTTTTTGTCTGTCAGATTAAGCACTTCCTCTCAGTGGTCAGATAATGTTGATAGTCAGTCCCAGGAGGTCAAACTAAATATGAAATGAGCTATTTAATTTATATGAAGTTTGCAACCTTTCTTGCAACTTTCTATCAGTAAACATGAAGTAAACATCCAATTAAAATGAATAAAATAATACACTTGAATGAGTAACAAGGTTGTTATAGCTTTCATTAGTGGCCAGTTAGTTAACATGAAGTGGGATTATTTATTTAACATTGTAATGTTGTAGAAAGTATCCAAAATATAATTTTTTTTCTTTTGTGAGTGCCATCAATGTTATATCTTTCACAAAGTGGCAGATTCATGTAGTAACAGGGATTGCCCACAAGATGTGGATACATTTTATGCTAGATTTTAATTTAGTCACGCGTAAAAGGATTCCTGGTCTCAGTTCAATGCAGACAGTTTTTCTGTATATTTGTGTGTGCATTAGGGTTAGTGCTGGTACTGTTAGTGTCAGGGTTCATATTAGGGTTAGTGCTGTTTTGTGTAATTCTCAGCCAACATCTTGGTCTTAATCTACACACACGCTTCTAGAGAGTAATTGGTTTAAGATGCGTCTTGATTCCAGCGGTGTGCCCCCTATCAGGTATCCCAGAGAGATGGGTAATTAACCTAGCAGCTAATGAGATATATCACTAATTACACCACACACACATGCACACACGGAGCAAATAAGACTGGATATTCATCGATCTGTACAGGAAGTCTAGTTTGTGTCAGCATGGCAGTCTGTTTATGAATATGTATCTCCAGCACTCCGTGTTCGCTTAAATGAGTGGACTTCCATGTTCATTTTTGAAACATTGCTTTTGGCCTTTTAAGCCTGTTGTTTTAGGTCCTGTTTGAGCTTAAATCAGTGAACACATCCTTTAGCCTGGCGTGCTAGCATTCTGCTCTTGCTTCCAGTAAGATGCTTAGCATTCACGCTATTGATTTTCCCATTAACACTTTAGCCCCCTCCAGTAGAGAGGATCAGAGAGAGCTCAATATAACAGCTTGAATCTGAGTTCAAGAATCTGCACTCTTCAACCTAAAAACAGAGCAATTAGCTCCCCAACTGCAATTCACAAACCCTATACTCTCCTCAGACACCTTCTGCGCACATGCTTGTTGTTTTTACACTATTTAGGTGACTTAACTGTAGATAAATCCAGTAATAACTATAAGCACATTTTAATTATTTAGCTGTAGCCCACGGTGTAACCACAAGGCAGGCTTAAGTAGCAACATCATATGTTTGCATTTGTAAAATGTACCAGCAGCACAGACTTACACAATTAAAATGCCTGTCCAAATGTGAACCTGTTTCTACTTAGCATTTATGCAAATTGCAATTATTTTAGGTACCTAATATAAGGTGAACCCTGTTGTGAAAGGCTGCATTAATATAATTCAATTTAATTCACTTCAGCTGCTTTACTGATCAAGGCCTGTGGGGGCCGTGTCTCTGGAGAAACCTGGGACTAGAGTCAATAGGGAACTTATTCCGGAGGCGCTGTCACGGGGCAATCCCCTGTAGACACGGCCCTATGTTCTGCTCAGTTGCCTAAAGGGAAATATAATGCAGATGGAGGGGTGGGGGGGAGCCAAGGCAGACAGAGACATTTAATTGAGCAGATCTTGGTGATTCCAGGAATTGTCTCTCATGTAATATTCAGCTCTCGGTAATACAGCTTGGCAAAGAGCTATTGATCACAGTCTAGACCTCTCTCTGCTTTCCTTCACCGTTCCAGGGTTGCTTGTCTCTGAGTGGTGACGCTAAAGTTTGTTATGCTGCTCAAGTGTAAAATACTTCATATGTTGCTGTAATTATGTAAAGTGCAAAGTGATTTAGAAAATTGTAATCAAAGTTGTGATTTGGATTCTAAATTTTACACCTTTTCTCTGTCTTTCGTTCTCTCTCTAGGCCAGGGTGGGATGAATGTGCTCAGTAGCTCAGAGGATGGAGTGTTGTGACTCTGTCTCCAACAATGGAGCCTCTGGCCCCCACACACAACAGCCTCCTGGGCTCTGCAGACCACTGGCCCCCAGTCCACTCCTACTGGCCAGAGATCAAGCCATTCAACAGAGCACAGCAACTCTGTCCAAGCAGGGTGGACTAGTGGGGAGGGCTGAGGAGGAGAGACTTGCAGGGAGGCATGAAGAAAGAGATTGGGAAAAACAGGTTAAAGAATGTTCAACCAGAGAGATGTTAAAAGATGCAGCGGAGAAGGCAGATGAAGAGGAAGAATGTGATGATGTGGAGAGGCCTATTGGAGAGATCCTGTACCAGCCTGATGGGTCTGCCTATGTGATGGAGAGTAAACTTACAAGTGGTGTGCCCTCCTCCTCGTTAGGGGCCCCTTCCTCCATCGTTAGAACCTGTTACATTTCCTCATCTCAAAGCCCCACTCCACAGATTTTTCGTGTCTTCCAATTGCATAACCCTGACGACAGTGATAGTCTAGCTCTGGTGACCTGCCAATCCAAAGATAGTGCTCCTGACATGGCAGGATCATCAGAGACAGGAGTGACATGGTACGGTCTAACCAAACCCAACCTGATGTGCTTTCTGTGTCGGCTGTCCTTTGGCCGTACACGCTCGTTTAGGGCTCATGCTTGTCGGCAACACAATATCACCTTCAACGATGAAGAACAACATATGCTCTCTTTAAAACACACCTCTGCCATTTTACAGCCTGCCGGCCCAGGCAACCGGCCGCTCCTCTGTTTCCTAGAACCAAAAAGGAATTGTGAGTCTGTGGTACCATTGAACCTGGCATCTCTGACCTCTGGGAACAGCACAGAGGACACTGCAAGACGGAAAGAGAATGAAGACCCTCTGACCTCTAAGCCAGGACTCCCTCTCCTGCCCTCTCCACCCAGAACCTCCCCTGCTACCTCAGTACCAAGCCCTGCCAAAGACCCTTTAACCCTGGGAAGAGAGGGCACACAAAGAGGCAAGGAGGACGAGATGAGAAAGACTGGAGGAAGTAGTGAGGGAGGAGAGTGGAGATTGTGTTTAGAGGTAGGCACCACTGTAGATAACGGTGCTCACAGTATTAGCAGCTGTAGCGGGCAAGAGCACATTACTGAAGCTGCTCTGTCAAACCAAAGCATTTCAAAACCTCCAAACTCTGTAACAATAGCAACCAGCTTTATGAACAACACCAAAACCCTTACAGACTCTGAGTCAGAGTGTGGAACAAGCTTTAACTGCCACGACCCTGCACCTGCTTCCCTTGTTGTGGTAAACCCGTCCACTGTCACTACTACAGAACAACTTGCCAGCCAAGAGAGTGCCACAGCAACCGAACCAAATGACCAGTTAGAGAATGGTAGCGCCATAGCAATGGAACCAACCTCCAGGTTGTCTGAAGATGACAGACATGCTGTCACTCATTCTGACCTGCCCAATTATCATAGCCATTCCACGTCCCCTACACTCAGTCCAACATTAACACAGACTAGTCAGCCTATTCTTGAAGAAGGACACTCAGACACAGCCTCTAGAGGAAGGTTGGTGGTGGCCGGTGACGGAGGCTTCGTTGCAGCTGGAGATGATGTTCAAGGATCATCTTTCACTTTTGCTGTTCAGGCCTCTCTGGTACACACCAGAAACTCCTGCAAGACGTTGAAGTGTCCAAAATGCAACTGGCACTACAAGTACCAGCAAACTCTTGAGGCCCACATGAAGGAGAAGCACCCCGATTCAGAGTCCGAACAGTGCCCGTACTGCAACAGTGGGCAGAGCCACCCACGCCTAGCAAGAGGCGAGACGTATTCTTGCGGATACAAGCCCTTCCGCTGCCAGGTCTGCCAATACTCCACCACCACTAAGGGCAACTTGAGCATCCACATGCAATCGGACAAACACCTCAACAACATGCAGAGCCTGCAGACGCAGTCACATGTGCACAGCCCAGTATCCCAGCCCAATCCTTTAACCCATTCGCATCCTACTCTCACTCACCCCACCCAAGCCAGCTCCCCCTCTCCATCTAAGCTCCGGGGACATGCGTCGTGGCGGTGCGAAGTCTGTGACTACGAAACCAATGTGGCACGGAACCTCCGAATCCACATGACCAGTGAAAAGCACACGCACAACGTGCTTCTACTGCAGCAGAACCTGGCACACATGCAACGTCAACGTAAGCACAATGCCACTGAGCTTTACCGCCACTGCCAACCTCAGAGTAAACTGCCCGATGCCATCACTCCTCTGTCCTGCAATGAAACCTCTTTAAATAAACTCTTTGAATGCATTTTATGTGGCTGCTTTTCTTGTGACACTCTCGAGGAACTAAGTCAACACCTGACCATGCAGCGGTCATTACCCAATTCCTACTGGAGGAGCACAACAGGAGACACCCATCATTGTCACCTTTGCCATTACGCCACGCCTCTGCGAGCTAACTTCCAACTGCACTGCCAGACAGACAAACACGTACAGCGCTACCAGCTAGCCGCACACCTTCGAGAGGCCAGTAGTCAACATGGAAACACCGAGGAGGAGGAAGAAGAGTGGCGTCTTAGGTGTGTTGCTGCTGGAAGTCAGGTGCAGCTCAGGTGCAATGCTTGTGACTACGAGGCCAGCAGCTTGGAGAAACTGAAGCTACACACCATGAACTCCAGACATGAGACCAGCCTAAGACTATATAAGGTAAATCTCACAATTCTAAACCAGAAACTCTGTGTACAAAAAGTCTGGGGCTTGATATTCCTGTCAGTAAAATCCACAAAGGCCCGAGATGCCCTGAGTGACGTCATTCTTCCCAAGGCCTTTAAGGCCTCTTTGGTAATTGAGATGGATTGTATGTTATTTTTCCCTCCTGCTAATGTGGTCCATTAACTCAGCACATCTCTAATCAGTTTAGAGTTCTGTAAAACAAGTGGACTGGTGTTTGTCACTGTGTATGTGCTTCCGTGTCTTAGTGTGTGCATGTGATGTTTCACTGGATTCATTTGCTTTGAATCTGTCTGCTCAGTTTTCACCAGACCTCAAACAGAGGGAGAGATTTAACGTTTATTTGAGCAAAGCTTGTTAAGTAACATCTACATAGGTGTTTTACAGGGTTGTATTGATCCTGCATTGATCTATATTGTGCTGCCCACATTAGAGGAAGCCACATATTGATCATTTATGACTACATGGTCAATATATGGTTTCCGCTAAAGTACTTGAGTATGTTATTTACTGGTGTTGAAATGTGAGCTGGATGAAGTAGAAGAGTGTTTTATTCATTGATTTAACTTCTTTTCTTATTTCATTCTTTCACTGTCACACATGCATACATGTTTAACGTTTATCTTCACTTTCTCTCAGTATTTGCAGAAACTGGATGGAGTGGAGTCTGAAGATGTCTGGCTGCACTGTGTGCTGTGTGATTTCTCCACTCAGAACAGCCTTTCTTTAGTGCAGCACTCCCATTCATTGAGCCACCAGAGAGGGGAGGGGCTGCTGAGAATACAGCGAATCCAGAAGGGTCTGCAGGATGAGGAGGAGCTTGGTGCCATCTTTACAATCCGAAAAAGCCCTGCTCAAGAAAATGGTATGAGACGCACTTGCTTTGTAAAACATAGAAAACCGAGTTAAGTTCAAGGCTTTTGCAAAGCACCAAAAAAAAGTCACATTTCAAGGGTGGAAAATGAGCAGAATCCAACACACTAATAAACAGAACACCAGGTTTTGATGCTAGATTAACATTAGGGATGAAGTCAGGGAGAATTCCTTAAAACCCAAATCAAAAGACTAACTGTCCCTTGTGTGTTGCGCTCATTATGCTCAAGGCTCTAAAACACACAACAGAGGGGGAGGGGCTGACAGACATGCCAAAAAACAGAAAGAATAGAGAAGAGAAGAGGGCAGATATTTACACTGGGGTAATTGAGAAAACCGGGTGGTGGAGGCAATTAGCATTTAGTTCTAACACAGAATAAGCTCAGCTAATGAGTTGAACAATAGCCTGACCTTGGCACCCAGCCTGTGTATATGTACATATGCATTTGTGTGCGAGAGAGAGAGAAAAAGAAAGAGAGTGAGTGGTGTGCTTTTTGTACAGAATGGTAGGAATTGATTTTGTTAATTGACTTGCCAATAATCACATTTGTAACATCTTCACTGGCAAGAAAGAAGCTAAACTAGCGGGTTAGCCAGTCAATGCGGCCAATAAAGGCGCAACCCACTAACGAGGCATGAGTTAATTAACATTCTCCAATTAACATTTTAAAGGAAAGGCACATGAATAGCCTAATATAGATTCCTAAAGACTGACAAGTGTTTATTATTCACGGTTTTTGTGTTATTTACATTTTATGTGTTAATGTTATATTTTAATCTTTTGTTCTGTGATCTCAATTCTAACTTTTGTTATATTTGTTTAGTAATTGTTAAAATCTTTAATCTGCAAAAAAAAAAAAAATAGAAATCCTAAAAATTGGAAAAAAATAGAAAGGGTAAAATACTGTATACTGGTGTTATATTCACGATGAACAAAAATGGTGACATGCAGGGTACAAGAAAAGGTTAGCAGCCAGTGTGTCGTGTACAATCAATGCTAAAGTCAGTGAGTGAGAGTTGAGTAGCTGTTTCAGTGTGAATTTGAACCTGTAGGAACATCGGATCAGCGCTGCTTCCGACCTGCTGGAGCACCGCAGCTGAATGGCTGGTTATTGATCTCTTTAGGAACACCAGGGCATTGCCTAATTTATAATCAATACTGGATCAATGCTGCTGAGCATTTGTATATTGATCCCCGGAATGAGTAGGAAGTGCTGATGAAGTGTGTGTTGAGTGTGCGCCTGGAGTGTGTTAGCATGTGTGGGTGCATCTGATCACTTCATTACTGGCCAAAATGACCTCACCACGCTGAGCCACGGCCATCTGTTTTGTCCAAGATGTACATGCAGAAAGAAGCACACACAGATGCATCATGACCATTCAGAGTGAATTAACGTCCCCCCTTTGGGTTTGAAGTGGATTTTGAATGCAGCTTCAAAATTAAAATATTTATGCCTTTGATAATTAAGTTGCATGATTGCTTGTAAAAAAAATTTTCTCTAAAACAAAATTTGGTTACATTTGGATTATTTTTGCATTACAAATTCACCAAATTTAGTTGTACTATTTAGCATAAAATTGCCATTTTGTCACTATTTGAACGTGACATGCAACATATTATGAATTTTCACTATTTAATGATTTCCTTCAGTGCTATGCATATTTAGTTACTGTTGTTCATTTATTTTATTTTTTTTAATCGCCATCCCTAAGAATTGTTTGTTCTGATTTTCCCTGTGAGAGATGCTCAACAATAGACTAATATTTTTGGTCAGGTTCAGCGTGGTGTGTGTGACTTTGAGAGAATGACTGAGCGAGAGGGCTCAATGGGGCGGTCGTAACTAGAGCGGATTTGACAGTTTCAGGTTATGTGTTCTGTGTTTATGGGTGTGTTGGTTTGATAGGAAATCAATAGCGTGTCTGTCAGGATAATTGGTGTTCAGATGGCCTTTCTCGCTCTCTCTCTCACCCTCTGTCATAATCACCTTCTCAAAGAACCACCAGAAGATACCTCGGCCTGCCTTTGATTGGTGTGTTATGACAACCCTCATGCATTTTTTTTGTTTCCACTTGCCCCCCTTCCCAAAACCCACCCAAATCAGCTCTGTTCTTCTTTTCCCTTCCCCCACGTAGCAGAACAATTACTCCGCTAAGAAAGCAGAAAGGCAGAAAGCAAGAGAGAAGAGGATGAGGAGAGGGAGGGAGGGCGTTGAATGGGGTATCTGGTTTAGTGTGTCCCGAGGCTGTGTGTTTTGTACCTACGGAGCTCAGCCGAAGCTTTTAGACGCTGTAAAAGAACAACAGAGCATAATTGCGCTTTTTGAATGTCCAACTCTCTGGATTCTTTTTGATTGTAGAGTTCAGAGCTCACCTGCAGTATTAAAAAAATAACAAGCCAAAACTGAAGGCTGTTGTCCCACATGTTTTGGATATGCAGTCATATTCAGAAAAAAAGCCTGTTTTTGCAAGAAAGCTACAACTAGTCTCAAACTGAGCACAATGCAGAGACCTATTGTATAAAGATAATTTTTAAAGCCTGTCATGGCAGCATTGTTCGCCAATTTGTGCTTTGAAATGGACTCATTGTGTGTGTGACCCTCCTGACCTCTACTGCATTATCTTCCTCCTGTGACTTTTCAAATCCCCGCAGGTCAAATGAAGCTCTGCTGACGCCGCTGACTTTAACTCTTCCTCCTGATTTTCTTTTCTCATATCTCTCTTTGTATGTTTTACTGTAGAGGATCAATATTTGTAACTTTTATGTTAATCTAAAGGAGATTGTGTACATTACTGTATTGTGTCGGTCTGTCTTTGAGCAGGTTGGTTGTGTCTCTCTGAGCTAGTGGAGACTGACCCCTATAGGTTGGAATGTGATTCTGCAGTCAATCTTGTTTTACAATAGCACATGCATGCAAAAGATTTCCTGCAATGACGAGTTGGCTGAATAGAGAATGTGATGCGCACTCTAAATTTTTCTCTCTTTTTTTGGCTTTTTAAGGAGATAAGAATGGGATGGACTCTCCCACTGAGGTTACGGCTAACCAGGAAGACAGAAATAAACATGGAGACAAGTTGGTTGTGTCTCTCTGAGCTAGTGGAGACTGACCCCTATAGGTTGGAATGTGATTCTGCAGTCAATCTTGTTTTACAATAGCACATGCATGCAAAAGATTTCCTGCAATGACGAGTTGGCTGAATAGAGAATTTGGCAAATGTGATGCGCACTCTAAATTTTTCTCTCTTTTTTTGGCTTTTTAAGGAGATAAGAATGGGATGGACTCTCCCACTGAGGTTACGGCTAACCAGGAAGACAGAAATAAACATGGAGACAGAACAGAGAAAAAATCAGGTCCTTAACAAAATCTCGCTTGCAAAACAATAAAAAATAAAAAGATTGCAGCAGTGGTTTTGCATCTGGTATTTCTTCAATACTTAAATTTTGCATTAGATGAATTATATTTCTTGTTAAAATCCAAAGCGGTAACTTATTTATATTATCATACAAATATTATTATTTGCATTTGTTTTTCCCTGCTGTCCATTATCCCAATTGGGAACCACTGTTTTACAATAAGCTTAGTGTTGTAAATAATGTGCAATAATGTGCACCCCTTTTAAATGATCTCTGTTTGCTGCTGCTATTCTCAGAGGGATTTATTCAAATGGAAGCGGAGCAAAATGAGTCGTCTTCCAGTCCCAAGCGTCCCTCATCTGGATCTGACGAGTCAGTTGAGCCCTCTCCCTGCAAACAGCCACGAATACAGGAAGAGGTCTGCAATATACTCTGCACTATTTATTTTATTTTTTTGCTAAAATGTACCATGATACTGCCATGTTATTTATCTTTACAAGTTCTTTAAAACCACTGATGCTATATACCATATTATTGTCTATATAAGATAAACAACTCTGGCCCATCATTACTTTTCTGTACAACTAGCAGAATAGTAAAAATGAGTAGCTGTGCATACCATTTAATACCACTGCATATCTGATACAATCACTATACATTGTGCACAGAAAAAAAAAAAGCCTAATATAATTTAAAGGAACTGGATACTGCAAAGACAGAATGTAGTTATTGTATCTCTGTAAATATTTCTGTTTGTTTTCTCTCATTCAGATGTGGCAGTGTCCATTCTGTCGGTTCCATGATACTGCTATTGAGCATCTAAGGAGTCATGTGATGAACCAGCATGCAGTTCAGCCTGCTGTCCGCTGCCCACTGTGCCAAGACACACTGCACAGTATTGCCCTCTTGCGTACCCACCTCACACATCTGCACAGTGTCACTGCAGACTGCACTCAGAAGCTCATCAACACGGTGAGGATAAAAAAGAAACGCAGTATGCATGTACTATGTAGATTTAGAATTTTTGCTTATATGTATAGTTTGCAATTTTGTAAAAATTTAAGATTTTTTGCCTGGGATTTTGGAACAAAACAAATGTCCATTCCAGCCATAATCCTATCTGCAAAACATTTTCCCTATCTAAACTCCCTTGAAACAAAATAACTGAAGATATTAAGAATTGATTTAAATCAATATATTTTGAATCACATTTTTTCTTACTAAAATTTACAGATATTAAACCCCAAAAAATCTTATTTGTACATTTATTAAGTTTTAAGGATTTGTATGTTTACAAGTGGCCAAATAATCGGCTACTTGGCTATTTTTGATTTATTGAGAATTTTTATTACATATTGCATAGTGCTTGTTAAATTGTTAAATTATCCGTTATAGCATATGCGTTAATATGCAACATCCTATTTGCTATAGCCTAATTATATGCTATTTTGGCCATCAGCCATGCTGCTTTCTAGATATCAATTAAAACCTTAGTCTAACGCTATTTCTATATATGGTGTAAAAATTGTGTTTATGCAAGAAAATGTTCAGCACTGCGTGTATGTGTGTATGCGGAGGGGTGTTCAGACCCTCAGTGACTCCAGCACAAGCGAGCGGAGACAAGTAACGACACTGAGTGGGGGAAGGGAGAGGTAGCTGCCTCAAATCCAATGAATATTAAAATTAGCTTTTTTATCTGCAGAATATAAATTGATACTAATGCACCCAGAGCTTGTTTGAACCCCAAGCAGACATGCCTCACTGTTTCTGAAAGGTTGGACATTTTTTTGTCAATTCAGTCAGCTTGCGCTGAGTGCTTTTTCTTGCGTAAAAGGCTTTTCTGTCTTTCTTTCCATTCATGTGTTCTCCCCTCTCCTATCTTTCTTGGTCTTCCTTGCCCACTGTTCTGCCATCTCTCTTGATTTCTCTCTTCGGCACTTTGCGTTCCTCTCCCCCCCTTCCCCAGCCAAACTGAAATACAGTAATGAAAATAATTGTGCTTCATTAGTTCTGAGCCAGTGCTAGGTGATTTTCGTTATGAACCGTGCCTGGTAATTATGTTCTAAATTAAATGTGACCTTGAAGAGGACTTGTGTGCTTTCCTCGTGTCCCTTTAATACAGCACTTTGCTGAAATGGTGTGCTTTGTGATGGAAATAGCAGCCATTTTGTTTGGTTGCTCTCCCTCCCTCTCCCCCTTTAAAGTTACATTGATTTACACATTTTAAAGTTGAGTGGGTACAGAAGGAGCGAAGGAGAGGGAGATAAATAAAGTGGCTTTTTTTACATCCAAAGTTAGCTAATTGTGTTGTCACAGACCAAAGAGGGCTTCCATTCATACTTAACCTTTGAACTCCTTAAAGTGTTGGTTCATGACTGCGATTCCATTTTGCCATCTGAAGTTAAGGGTCTATTCTCTCGCGCCATGCATCGTTAATGCACACATGTAGCAGGAACACAGCATAATGACCAATCTTTTTCAAAGATAACAATCAAATGACTTAATAATGAGATTTTGTGGATTAATTAATCCACAAAATGGATTCATCAAACCTATTATGATTTCTTTTTTTCCCTTGTGGTCAGGTGATTGCTTCAGACGTGCTGCCAGAAAAGATGTTTTTACCAGTGCACAACTCTGATACACAGCTGATAAATTCTAATGAAACAAAGAGACTGGATGGTTAGTATAAATCTCACTATTTGTTTAATCTTTTATTTTTAATATAGGTTGGTTCTTTATTTGTCATAATTTTAAATAAGATTGACGGTTAATATCTGACTCAATTTGTCCGAAGGTAATTTATCAATATTTGTGCTTGAATTTTGCCTCATGAAAAATTCACAACTATCCTTTTTTTATTCTTTAGAAATTTCAACCGATGCTGAACCTGAGAGAGGTACAACACCTCACTTGGAGACAGCAAAAATCTATAAACAACCATCAGAAGATGCGGAATCCACAAAGGAGAACAATGGTGCTTTTCCTTGTTGGCAGAAAGGCTGTAACAAAGTCTTTACATCCTCAAGTGCCCTCCAGACACACTTCAACCAGCTCCATAGCCAGAAATCTCAAACAGCAATATCTGATCGCCACATTTACAAGTACCGGTGCAATCAATGCAGCCTAGCATTCAAAACCCCTGAAAAACTGCAGCTGCATTCTCAGTACCATGCTATCAGAGCTGCGACCATGTGCTGCCTCTGTCAACGCAGTTTTCGTACAATGCAGGCCCTTCGGAAACACCTTGAGACAAGCCACCTGGAGCTAAGTGAAACCCAGATACAGCAGCTTTACGGTGGTTTAATGATGAATGGTGAGACCCTGATCTCCGGAGACCAAACTTTTGGTGAAGAGGAGGGATTGCCAGAAGAGACTGGGTTGAAAGATGACGAAGAATGTGATTTGGAGGAAAAACTAAGTCCTACAGACAATGATTCAAGTTTGGTTAAAGATAATGTTGAATGTGACCCTAAGCAGCCTGTTTTTCCTATTAGAAAAGGTCCAAATATCACAATGGAGAAATTTCTGGATCCATCAAGGCCTTTCAAATGTACGGTTTGCAAGGAATCTTTCACCCAGAAGAATATTCTCTTGGTTCACTACAACTCAGTGTCACACTTACACAAACTTAAACGATCTCTGCAGGACACGTCAACTGGCTTGCAAGAGCCTGTCAACATTGCAGACCACAAACCATTCAAATGTAGTATTTGCAATGTAGCATATAGTCAGAGTTCAACCTTAGAGAATCATATGCGCTCTGTCTTGCACCAGACCAAAGCTCGTGCAGCCAAGCTTGATTCATCCACTTCTAGTACTGAATCTGTTGGCCCTCCCCCAGGCAAGGCATTGTCCAACACTTCTGCAACCATGAAGCCTGCTACTTCCTTGAACAATGCTGGTCTAAGCCACCAACAAAACACTGAACTCAATGGCACACCTGCAAACCCAGACACCAGTCATCCTTCGACATCTGACATGAGGAATAAGTTGGCAAACATGATTGATTCAGCTACCAAGCAGCAACAGATGTCATTACAACAACAACCATTACTACAACAACAACAGCAGCAGTTAGCCCAGGCTCAAGCCCATCTCCAGCAAGAGCTCCAAAAGAAGGCTGCTCTTCTTCAGTCCCATTTATTCAATCCTGCACTTTTACACCCTTTCCATATGCCAACAGAGGCTCTTCTTCCAGTGCAGCAGCAACATCAATTGCTTCTTCCTTTTCTTATTCCAGGAGGAGAGTTCCGCATGAATCCAGAGGTAAACCTTAAAGGCTCTGGGCTAAGCGTAAGCACATTAAAACCTGCTGTAAATGAGGATACTGCTGAGTCTTCCAAAAAAGATGTCCCAAAAAATTGTTCTAAACCGAAACTAAATGAAGATCTTGCAATTCATTCTGAAATGGATGAACAGAAACTGACCAATGATCCACCATGTGAGAAGGACACAAATGGACAGAAGGGTAATGAAGAATCAAAGGAAATTGATAATGTAGGCACCAGTGAAAAAACACATGATCATAAATCTCAAGAAAACGAAGACCTAAACAAAGAGATGTCAACCCTTGGGGTGAGTTGTGATGAGTTTCTTCCACCCAGAATAGCTCATGATGCGCACGGGAATGCTTCAAAGTCTCTGCTTGAAAACATTGGTTTTGAGTTAGTCATGCAATACAATGAAAATAAGGAGAGATATCAGAAAAATCTTGCTGAACCAATACCAAATGGTGAGGATGTGTCTGACACTAAAGAGGTTAGTCTTTCGGAAGATATGAAGTTAGAGTGTGTGTCTTGTGGGAAGCTTTTTTCAAATGCACTGATACTAAAGAGCCATAAAGAGCAGATTCATCGTTCCATATTCCCTATCAAGTCATTGGAGGAATTTGCCAAAGACTACAGGGAGCAATACGACAAACTCTTCCCATTGAGACCTGCAACTCCAGAGGCTTCTCCTGTCTCATCGCTGCCGCCTTCCCCTCCTGCGATTCCTAATTCTTTAGTGCAGCAGCCACAACAACAACCAGTGCAAACAATTATTCATGCTTCTACACTCAGTGCTACTCCTGCAACTGTCTCCATCCCTCAAGTTAATGCTCCATTATCTCAAATTCCCTTACCCATGGAACTGCCACTCTTCCCCTCACTCCTAATGCCTCCCATACCTTTGCAAGCTTTAACTCCTCAGGTCCCTGTCCATCTGCCCCCAGTGGAGGCTGGATTGACTCCTGATTTGACGCAGCTTTATCAACAGCAGTTGACTCCAGCCATGTTACAGCAACAAAATAAACGACCTCGAACCAGAATCACAGATGACCAGCTTAGAATCCTGCGTCAGTATTTTGATATCAACAATTCTCCAAATGAGGACCAAATCCACGAGATGGCCAACAAATCTGGTTTGCCACATAAGGTTATAAAGCACTGGTTTCGGAACACTCTATTCAAAGAACGCCAACGCAATAAGGATTCTCCATATAACTTTAATAACCCTCCCATCACAACACTGGAAGTTGTAAAAGTGGATTCTAGACCACCCTCTCCTGAACCAACAAGACAAGAGATTTATGGGAGTAAGAGGTCCTCAAGAACCAGGTTTACTGACTACCAGCTAAGAGTATTGCAGGATTGTTTTGATGCCAATGCATACCCCAAAGATGATGAGTTTGAGCAACTGTCTAACCTCCTTTATCTTTCTACCCGTGTGATTGTGGTATGGTTTCAAAATGCCAGACAAAAAGCTCGGAAAAATTATGAGAACCAAGGAGAGGGAGGGAGGGATAGCGAACATCGAGACCTATCTAATGACCGCTACTTTCATACTTCCAACAACAATTTCCAGTGTAAGAAATGCAACATAGTCTTTCAACGCATTTTTGATCTTATTACTCACCAGAAAAAGCAGTGTTACAAAGATGAGGATGAGGAAATGCTGAATGATCTGAATGACACTGCAGTGGATTTTAATACTGAGTGTCATAGTCCAATATCTGGACCCTCTTGCTTTACACAAGCAGCTTCCTGCTCAAGCCCCTCCAGTTCCTCTGTGTCTAGTACTAATGTGAAATCCACTGATTCTGAGCATATGCACACAAGTCTCACTGGAGAGCTTAAACAAACAAATAAAGCATCATCTGACCCCAAACAGGCTGTTAGTATCAACTCTGAGTTTGAAGAATTAACGAAAAGAATGCAGCAGCCAAAGCCTCTCTGTGAAGAGAACCAAAATGTAAGCACAGAGATTCCCTCTCACCCACCTCCTAAACAACAACAGTTTTCCTGCACATCTGAAACAAACCCAGCTCCATCACAGAGCTCCCAAACTATTTTTAGTCCTTTAGAGATTCCTTCAACTGAGCAACAACAGCAACAGAAACCGGCCCAGGATATGAGTCCTTACCACTGCATCCAGTGTAAATTGAGCTTCCCCTCATTTGAACATTGGCAAGAGCACCAGCAAATGCACTTTCTTACCCAAAGTTACTTTCCCACCCCACCGTTCATAGATCGTCCTGTAGACATGCCTCTTATGCTGTTTGATCCTGCTAATCCTCTACTTGCAAGGCACCTGATTTCAGGAACAATTTCCCAGATTACAAATCCACCTGCAGTGACCACCATTCCTGATTCAACCATAAACTCTCTGAAGAGGAAACTTGAAGACAAAGCAGGATCCAGTTCTATGGAAAATGATTGGGAAAACAATGGGGAGGAACCCCAGCGAGACAAACGTATGAGGACCACTATAACACCAGAGCAGCTGGAGGTTTTATACCAGAAATATCTTTTGGACTCCAATCCAACACGCAAGATGCTTGATCATATCTCCAGCGAGGTCGGTCTCAAGAAAAGAGTGGTTCAAGTCTGGTTCCAGAACACCCGAGCTCGTGAGAGGAAAGGCCAGTTTCGGGCACTGGGTCCATCTCAAATCCATCGTCGCTGCCCATTCTGTCGAGCTCTCTTTAAAGCACAGACTGCTCTTGCTGCCCACATACGTTCACGTCACTGGCATGAAGCAAAGAATGCAGGCTATAGTATGGCAATACCTAATATGACTCAAGATCTGGAACGTTCTCAAATCAAATCTGATCTCTTTGATTTTGCCAATTATTCTCAGTTTTTAAACTCCACTGATGATGTTGACTCTCCAGCATGCAAAAGCATTGACCTGTCTTCACATCAGCAGCGTCTGAGCCCAAAACCTATTAAAGGTGAGGGTATCAAAGATTTTGAGATGCCTTCTGTGTCAGTTTATCAGAATCTTGAACAAAGTAAGCTGAATAACTGCGACGCTAACACAAACATGGCCCATGACCATACAACTGATGAAGGAAATGACTCTCTAGAGGCTAAACATGGCAGTATTGACCACATGTCTCTCAGCACCGAAAGAGAGGCTTCTTCTGAAAGTGATGAAAAGATGTCTTCTGGATTGGTTAGCCCTGCAATGAGCTTTAATGCTAAAGATTTTGATAATGATTTAGTCTTAGATTACAGTGAAAATTCCAGCCTGGCTGATCCAGCTTCACCATGCCCTGGTAGCTCTAACAGTCAGAGCTTTGATAATGACAGACACAGTCAAAAACGCTACCGCACTCAAATGACCAACCTACAGGTGAAAGTGCTCAAAGCGTGCTTTAGTGACTATAAAACCCCAACAATGCTTGAATGTGAAGCCTTGGGCAATGACATTGGACTTGCCAAGAGGGTTGTTCAGGTGTGGTTTCAGAATGCTCGTGCCAAGGAGAAAAAGGCCAAGCTTAGCCTTGCAAAGCAATTTGGCACAAAGAGTACTTCTATTAAAAGACCTAAGATGGAGTGCACTCTTTGCTCTGTTAAATACAGCGGCTGCTTGTCTATTCGTGACCATGTCTTCTCCCAGCAACATCTTGCTAAAGTTAAGGAGGCCCTGGGTGGCCAGATGGAGAGGGACAAGGAATATTTGAGTTCAGTATCTACTCGTCAGCTGATAGTGCAGCAAGAAGTGGATCATCTAAAAAAGACAATTGATGTTCTGGGAATTGTCCAACCACAAGCTATACTGAGCTCAGTGGGCTTTAACCAAACTTCTCTTCACTGTCTGAGCCAGTCTTCAGTGTACTCAGGTCTGCAGACGCAGACCGCTGCAAGCATACCAGGTGGTAGCAGTACAATGACTGAAGATTTTTCTTCCATAAAAACAGGTATGTGGCTAATCTACACTTTGTTTTTAAATTAATTTACTTACAAAAATTCTGATCTCTTGTAATCCATACTTTTTATGCATTCATTTTTATGTAAGGTACCAGTGACCCTCCTGTAAATGAGCTGACCTGCAAGCCAACCATGACGCCCTCATCAGCTATGGATGACAAAGATGTAGTTAGCACAACCAACTCTGTCTTGACCCCAAAGACCACAGAACAAGAATTCCAGTTTCCCAAAGAAAATGACACTGAGAGTAACAGGATTCCCACAAACAAGCTTGACAGTACTCCATTGGGAAATGGTACTCGTGCAAATTCTTCTTGCAAAAGTAAAGAGAAGTCAAACACTTTCAGACCAACAGTATCTACTCCAAGTAAAGGAAGAGAGTATACCATGGACCCAAGTCAGCTACAAGCTCTTCATGCAGTAATGAAAACTGACCAAGCTGCTCTACTCTCTAGTCACCTCCTGCCCTGTCTGATGCCCGGTTTTCCTCCACTTTTTTCTCCCCATATTCCCACACCTATGCCTGGAGGCCTCCTGCAGCCCATGTTTGGCATGGATAGCATGTTCCCATATGGTCCAGTCTTGCCACAGGCTCTAATGGGGTTGTCCCCGGGCTCCATTCTCCAGCAATATCAACAAAATCTGCATGGTGCACTAATGCAACAAAGACTGCAGCTGCAACAGAAACAGTTAGTGCAGCTACCAGAGAAACCAAAACCTAGCCCAATCTCTGCTCGCCTCAGTGCAGAGGACACCGTTTCATCCAAACGTGACAAAACGCTAGGCACACCCATTGGCACAGATTCCCCCTCCATAAACTCTGTCAATGCTAAGCAGCCAGAATTGGACAATAACTTTCTTCTAAGCCACTGTATTGTCTCCAAAACAGAGTGTAGAGCAGAAGGCAAGGATAGTCACCTTTATGACTGTCTTGCCTGTGAGGTGTCTCTTACTGGGAATGCACAGCTCATCAAACATCTGGAGTACCCTCCGCACAGACAAAGAGTGGCAGAGAAACTGAATGCCAAAGAGCATGCTTCTCCTCGATTACCTCACATCAGTCCCTCATCTACCTCTCAGTCAAACCCATCCAGTGGACAGAGGTCTTCTACAACTGCCCAGTCTTCTTTAGGGACTCCTTCAGAAACCTCCATCCCTAACCCAACCAACTCTGACCAGCCCGATAGGCGTCTCCAAAGCTTGCCCCTGACTTCAGCTTTACCTGAGGCTTCCCGAAGCTCACCGGCTTCTCCCTCACATCATGTTCTTTCGCCTTCAAATGTTACCTCAAGTCTGACAAGCCCTGCAAAGACTTGTCACGTAAAACCAATAGACTCTGTGGATGGGCATTGCGACAGCAACGAGTCAGAGGAGGGACAAGACTTGACATAATATATTGGAGCAAGTGGTTTGATGCTTTCCATAACCATTGTTTTTATGGCTTGGACAGCCTCAGATCCGTGAAAAAAAACTGGCGGAAAGTTGAACAAAACGTCTCCACTGTAGATTACACTTGGGGAAAGCTATGACCCAGAGCTAGTTTGGCAGACTGTTTTAAGAGGACTGAATCCTGTAGGATCCAACTTGCATTAACAGTGCTTGTAACCAAAAACAAGTGTCAGTAGAATGTTTTTTCCATTTCAATATGCTGGTTTTAACTAAAACTTGAGTATATGTAAACTGTTTGAAAACTAAAGGGTGCACAGCTAAAGACTGGTGAAAAGAACCTAAGATGGTTTCATGATTACCTAACTAACCAAAAGTCTGTTTATAACATGTGTTTTAACAGACACTCATAAAACACCCACACTATTTTTTGCCCTGTCAAGTGTTAAGATATTATATTATTGGCTTAATGAAGTGATGTAATGTATTTTGATGTTGTCTTCTCTCAGGTCAACAGCTCTCAATTTTGTTCTGTTACAAGACATACCAATAGAAAATATATGAAGCCCAAAAGAAATGTGTAATGAACGAAAACGTCCAATTCTAATTTGTTTTCAAAGTCCTGAAGTTGCAACTAAGCTAGTAGATGTTTTTTTTTCTTGGACATGTACTTGTTCAGACACAGAGTATTGCAGACCGTTGTAAATTGTGGGAAAATATAATTTAGGTTTTTTTTTTTTCTTTTCGAAAAATGACAAAAAACATTGTGTTAATGATAGATACATGTATGAACATTTTGGTGTTGCGTAGATTGTTGAATTCAAATGACTTAATTGTATGGTAGGTTTAAAACAAATTACTTGTATATTTAACTTTTGTATTGTCCCAGTCAAAGACACTTGAGGCTGTTTAGCCATGCTCATGTTAAAACATAGCATTTACCCTCTAATGCTGTTGAAAATTGTCACTGTACAACCAACTTCCTCTCCTGCACTGAGCCAAGTTGAAAGACCCTATCTGTGTATGAATTAGATCGATGCACATCTATAAGATATTTTCTATTTTTGTTGTCTTCTAAACAGAACATTTCGATTGTGCACTTAATTTTTTTCTTCTTTTGCCTTCAATACTGTAATTTCACTTAAGACAGTAGTTTTTTTTTTCCATTTATTCACTACATGGTTATTTTATTTCTTAACATTTCTGCACTTGCCGAGACTAACAATAATTACAGTGATGATATTATGAAACAATAATAACTTACAGTATTGCTTTAATGGAAAATCCAAAGATAAAGTAGTCTTACCATTGGTGCATACAAAGGATGGAAAAAAAACTTTATACTTTAGAAAATATTACTGTTTTTAAGGAATGGAAATCTTTTTAGATGATGGAGCCAGCTACGAGAAAACTGTTTTAGCTAACTTATTAGAACATTTCTGACCTCATCTATGAAACAACCAGAGAACCAAAAATAAAAACAAAACAAAAAAAACAGAAAGCTTACTCTGAAGATATGGGACAGCACTGTTGTGCAGCCATTGTAGTTTGTATTATAGAGGTGGAGATTACACAGTTTGCTTCTCTGTGTCTGGCCTTTCTTTTTGTCTGGTTATCTCTTTTGATTTTGTTTCTTATTGTTTGTTCTACTAAATGTACTGGGTCTAATTGTTGAGGAAATAGAGTGTGCTGCTAACGTAGGTTTGTACTAAGATGCATGCTTGATTTTGCTTTTCACTGAAGCTTTAATGACGACCGTCAGTAGCCACAAACCCTGTCCCCGTTCCACTGCAGTTGTGTCCACACATTACTGTGAAGACTGTGACTCGCCATGAACTACATTATGTTCTCCTCTTAGCCAACCAATGTTGAAAACCAATGATGTTATATTTATACAAAGTTTGCATTCCAAATATCAAATTTTTTATTTCAATTGATTTTCCATTCTCTCCATTGTATTCTACTTCTAAGGGGACTGTAATGTATGCTCTCACTCCTGAGTCTGGACCTGCTGTGAGAGACTGTTTACTCTGCGTGTTCCTGGAAATGTTATTACTGTAGCGATTGCCAAATAATGTATGTTCATGATGCACTTGTGTTTATTCATGTGACTCACTGGGCTAATGTCTCCTGTCCTCTTATATACAAGCATTCAAAGTGAATAAAATCTGTTTCCTTTTAATAATTTGACATGTCTTTAAAAGACTTTTTGACTCTCGTGTCTGACAGATTGAAGGTTGCAAGTAACACATTTTCACCGAAAATGCACACCAAATTTGTTGTGATCGAAGTCCTGTGATTTGATCATGTGCGTTTCTGCCCTGTCCTTAATCTGATTGCATGCACCCTACTCTGCTGAGGCAGTGTAAAGGAGACGGGCAATCAGCCAAAGCACTAGAAATCAATGGAGGTTAAACGAGACAAAATCAATGCAGCTAAAGTTCAAACTGAGATTCAAGTTCATGTCTATTAGCAAGAGACGGCGTTGATAGTTAGATAGTATAGATTACTCAATATATGTAATGCACATGGTTATTCAGAAAAGAAAAAAAATATTTTGTCCTTTTACTTTGTGTACGTAGGCCTATGTGAGAGAGTTGTGCCTGAGTATGATCTACTCAACTTTTCCTATAAAAGAGAAGATAATATAAGTTTAAGGATCTAATGTTCTCTGTATGTAATGTTAATCAGCCTTTTCTGAGCAGTGTTTTTAAGTCAGTGTTTCAGTTCTCAAATTAAAGGTGTATTAAAGAGTTAATGTAGGGTCAACCGGTCGTTATCACAAACACCAACAGGGTGATCAGGACAGTGTTGCATCACCAAGAAGCGGTTTATTTTGCCATAATGACCAGATGACTGATATCCCACTTATCAAATAAATTCACATAAAATATTGATTTAAATTGTTCTATTAGCTTGCTTACAAAGATGTCCTGACTGAATTTTCGATTATAGTGTTTCCATTAGAAATTTGGCTCACCAGTCGCCACTGACCAATCAGGATCAAGTATTACGCTACATCCAGGATAGGTAAGTAAAACAACAATTCTACATTTTCTTAGTCCATACAATAATCATGTTAATAATCAACTAGTGTTCTACTTCTTAAAGTCAAATGTTTAAAATGTCTGCATCTCCATGACAAAACTAGAACGTTCCCAATACAATCAACGAACCTTTCTACCCACTATTCGTTGATTATAACTAGTTCTTGTTTGTCGCATTATGTCGTTCTCAGGAGCCGAGCGCTTGGTGTGATTGCGTATCGTGCTGGGAGATGAGGACTAAATTACATCACGTCTCTGAATGATTTCTGCACATCTCATTAAGAGAGATACAGGAGGGTGATGGGCAGCACTAAACCGTATATCTAAAGAACCGCGAGAGCTTTTGATTGCGTTTCGAGACCGGTTCATTTTAGACAGTTATTATGGCCACTATTCCAGGGCTTCGACATATATTTTAATTAGGCTTTGCTGCATATTTAAAGCGGGAAAAGGGAACTCGAGTGACGTGTTTTCCTGAGGTATTCCAAACCTCCCGCCCAAAGAGCTTCACGGCCGTGTTCATATAGCACTTACCCGTACTGCGCATCATAATCCTGTCTGAGCTGAGGTAAATCACGGCGTAAACGAATCAATACGCACTAATTGTTTTTTATTGTACAATTAGTCCGTGGCTTTGCGGAAAACAGAAACCATTTCCCACTAATGACTCATGCATCTGCGTATCCCTTCATCAGGGTGGCGCGGTGCAGATGATTCTGTAGAACGACGCCGGTTCGAGTGGGGGCTGCACGTCATTGGCTGCCGACGAAGGTTAATTGACTTTGCGTTTAACATGCTAAAATATTCCAGTTTGCCTGCATGGCATTAGGGGCTGCAAGACTCCCTCCTCCTCAGCCCAGGTCAGCCCGGACCAGTCATTAATTAAACTTGTGACATTTAGCCAGATGAGTTTCCTCTGAGTGAGGATGATATTATTAATATTAACGGCCCTGTGTGAATAGAAGCTGTAACCGACCGTGTTTTTATGGCATCAGAGAGATTGAATCTTTCTCGAGCAGCAGATTTTAAAATGAAAAAGCAGGATGGGATATGGAGATCCTGCCTCGTGTATAGCTGGCGTCAAAGCTAAATGTGATGCGTCAGGCGTTTTGTGCGTGAAAGCTTGTTCTTTGGAAGATGACTTTAAGAGGTTTTCTCGTTTTTCTCTTTTCTTTATTCCAGTTTGCCTGCATGGCATTAGGGGCTGCAAGACTCCCTCCTCCTCAGCCGAGGTCAGCCCGGACCAGTCATTAATTAAACTTGTGACATTTAGCCAGATGAGTTTCCTCTGAGTGAGGATGATATTATTAATATTAACGGCCCTGTGTGAATAGAAGCTGTAACCGACCGTGTTTTTATGGCATCAGAGAGATTGAATCTTTCTCGAGCAGCAGATTTTAAAATGAAAAAGCAGGATGGGATATGGAGATCCTGCCTCGTGTATAGCTGGCGTCAAAGCTAAATGTGATGCGTCAGGCGTTTTGTGCGTGAAAGCTTGTTCTTTGGAAGATGACTTTAAGAGGTTTTCTCGTTTTTCTCTTTTCTTTAAGGCACATTGAGAGAAGGCCATGCAAAACTACTTACATCTAGTGCGTTTTTAAACAGCATAGTGCAGCAGACCATGTGTTTGCCTGGTTAATGGAGAATCATTTCTGTAATTGCCTAGACCTAATAGATTGAAGATGCAATAGCATCATTGGTTTTGCATGTCGACATATTAACATGGAGATCATTTGTAAAAATTGCATTAAATGCCAAGCCCACCCGTGTTTCAAAACAAAGTGGATTGAGGTACCTTCAGAGAGACCCTTCCCCCATCTCATTGGTTTTAATACTGGGCCGTTATGAGAATTTCAGCTCCTCTTGTGTTCTGATAGATGGGCTCTGCTGATACATGATCTATGATGTATGTGGAGAAAGGCCAGCTCATCTTTATTCATGAGCTCGAAGCTGTGATTTCCTCTTAAAGAGACAGAGCCCCACATTCGCTGCATTCTCTGGTTGCTGCTAACGTGTTAGGATGTTGTCGTAATTTTAAAATATCACCAAGCCTCTTTAAGAGCAAAGACGATAATGCATTTTCATCTAAATGATTCTTGTTAAATAGATATTGTTTGCTTCAGATTTCATGAATGTTTTTCACAGAAGATTAGCCTGTAGCGGCATTATCATTATTTTTCAGTTGAGTCATTAAGAGGTTCACGGACTGTGTGTCATGTTGTCCCTCTCCAGTGAAGCAGGTCGAGGCAGCTACAATGATCTCCCAGAATCAGAGAAAGTACCGGCTAGTGCTTGCTTCCAACTCATTAAAACCACTACGGTGTTCCTTAAGACAATTTGTTCCCTTAACATGGGAGCGTTGAGAGATTGGAGCAGCAAATTCTGCCGTGGATACATGCCATCTTCTATCTGTATTTCATTTAAGAACCCCATTAAATGCAAAACCGCAGGACGTCACCTGTTATCTTTCTATTTCTGGAAATAGGCTATATTGTTTCTGTTTTCTCTCGCGCGTCATTAAAGTATGCTTCCCGCAGTAGACATTTAGAGGGGAACCTGCTAGCTATCTGTCTCTGAAATGACTTTTTAATGGCCGACTAGATTTGCTCATCTATCACAGGTCTGCGGCGCTCTTGATTCTCAGATAAACTCAAATAGATTCGGTTACTAATGTTCACACAGCCGCCATCGCACTGTTCCATATGCAGTTCTTTACTCGGCGTGGCAGAGAAATTCATCTGAGTGGGTTTTTCTTTTACTGAATCGTTTGCTCACAAAGTCAGGTTGCAAAGTAACAATAAATAGCTGTGAAACCAGGGCAAGCTCATAAGGGAGATGTTGCTCTAGCAGTTTTATCCCCAAAAAATGTTCTTTGGTGACATTCTGTCAAAGCCTCAGCAATATTTGAATACTGTCAAATCTGTGAATGACTCAAAACACAAAAACATATATTTTATATTTGTATTGGGGGTTTTTTATATTGTAGAGGTATTTGTAACCCCTTTATTGTAAAAATATGGAAAATAGTGCACAAGTTGCACTATTGGCATGTTTGTCATTTTTCAGGCTGATACCGAGAATCACTGCCCACTGTCATTGTATAGAAAAGAGCAGTTCAGATATTCTATTGGGGGGAAAAAAGAGTTTGTGTTCCACAAAAGACAGAAAATCATATGGGTTCCATATGACATGAGAGTGAGTAAATAATGAATGACTTTAATGCTACACATTTAACCTTGGGTATGGCATGTAGGTGATGAAGGATAAAAGTCACTAAAATGCTGTTTCTTTTGGAGATTATATTATTCTTTTGCGATTATATAAAGTAAGGTTTGTTTTGAAAGAAACTCAAAAGAAAGAAACATTTTTTAGAAAGGGGATTAATTAAATTGATTATAAAACTGAGTGACAGTGCAGACATATACATTATTGCTATTTATCAAAGAATCCTGTTTTTAACATTGATAATAATAAGAAATGTTTCTTAAGCACCAAATCATCATATCAGAATGATTTCTGAAGGATCACGTGACACTGAAGACTGGAGTAATGGCTCAGGAAGCTTTATGATCACAGGAATACATTTCATTCTAAAATATATGAAAATAAAAACTGTTCTTTTAAATTGTAATAATATTTCGCAATATTCCTGTTTTATTTTTGACAAAATAAATGGTAAGCATAAGAGACTCTTTCAAAAAAAAACCTAAACCCTAAAATTGTAATCAGTAGTGCAGGTTAACATTTACAAATTGGTTGCTTTTTTTTTTTTTTTTGGATAATTAATGCTTAAAATATAAATTATTGTATAATGTATATAAAATATAATTTTTTTTAATTTCATGTATTGTGTCTAGAAAGTTGTAGTGCATCATAACTTAACTGCAACCAAAGTCATAAGTCATAAAACTATTTTACACATGCTAAAATGTTAAGCAAGCATGTTGTTTGTAATATTGTGAAACTCAGAATGCCATATCCAAACATTTGCTGAGTAAGACACCTTTCCCCCCCGTTGTGGTTTGCGCTGTCAGTTTGACACGGTCGCTGTATAATATTTTGGGTGAGCATCTGTTTCTACAGGGCAGGAACTGAGCCATCATGTTAGTGGAAAGGGGGCGTAGAGGGGGCTTTTTAAGAATCAAGCCTGTGAAATGAGATGCTAATCAGAGGCAGCAGGAGCATGAATGGGCTACGCGTGGCTGCCGTGAATATCTCGCACTGATATGATAAATTATGCTAAATCTTTGACCCTTTGACCTTGGGGAGTCTGTCGTATAAAGGTTGGTTATATGGTTTTGAGACCCTACACCCTGCGTAGGGTGAGTGGTTTAAGACTGGTAGCGCTGTTGTTAGTTTAGGGTTTAGAAAGTGGCACAGGTGGGCATGCTACAGGAAAAGGTGGGCAGGATGGAAAGATATACAGCAACAGTGAGGAGGGGTCTATCCAAGCGACGTCATTAGCATAAGAAAAGTATGCAGTGAAGTGGTTGCGCTGAGCTGTACGCACTTGATAACGGCATGAAGCGTGCCAGACAAACACACACTTAATCGTACATGACATCTCACCAGGTGGTGGCCAACACCACATGTCGTTCCCTCTTTCTATTTTTACCCCCTTTCTTTTGGTTTCTTAAAAAATAATAAATCCTTGAAGCACCGTTTGTCCCTCAGCAATGCTTTGTGACTCGGTCCATACAAAAGCTTCGGATTAGGGCTTATGCTGGCTTCTGGTTTCAGTCTTATTGTTTACCACATCACCGGCTAGCCTCTGCCATTCGCCACAGCAGAGCTAATATGAGAATATTTTAAAACAATTTTATATTAGAACCCCCTGCATACACACTCTGTCACTTCTTCATTATATATGATGGATAGCCCAATTTAAAAAGCTGCTGAGGGAGTCTAATTTAGGCATGAGATTTTTAACGAGATTAAACATTTCACATTCATAGCGGGTAATCGATGCAGACATTTCCATCATACGTAGACCTTGCTGCTCCAGTGTTTACATACAGATTTAAATATATCCGTCGCAGAGTAATTACATTAAAGTCACATCGGAGAATGGCCATTCTTGGGTCTGGAGGTCGGCACTTTATTTACTAAATATTTAGACGTTATGATGAACGTAGGAGGTGAGTGGGAGTAATATTTAAAGTGCAATTATTAATTTCCTTTCACTTTCCCTTTTCCATCCAGTCTTGTTCTTCTCCTCTCCTTCCCTTCTCATTTCTGTCCTCCAACTGTGTTTGTCATTATATTTCTGTAATGGAAAATTTCTAATTTTCCTAATCTCTCCCCAACGCCGCGTGCAGTCTTCTCTTTTCTTTTATGGAAAATATTGCAGTGGTCCTCTGGTGGCCTGTTGGCTGGAACATGATTTATTTGAGTTATGTGTGGATGTCCAGTGTAGAATAGCCCATTGTGCGAAACACAAAGAGGAAGGCCAGTCTCTGCAGCCAGGCAGATGGCACATCCTGGAATCAGAGACAATAGTCTTCACCCTGAGTTCTATTAAAGAACGCAAAGAGCTGCATACTAATTATGCATACATTAAACTGGTGGCCAGTGCTGGACTTTACAACCTCTGAAACATATGGATTGTTTTATGGCTCAATATCTTAAAATCTCAATTGTATTTTCCCAGAGAGTGTTTTTCCGAATTTAATGTCACAGAGCAATGGCATGGAATATCTTAGTACGTGATTAAAACGATGTGATATACATCATAGATCATTCACTTTTTATGAAAGAAAACAAATGCAATACATTTTTTAAATATTCATAGAAAATATCGGTATTAAATAGAAAAATGGAATGCATAATCAAAATAAGACCAAAAGCAGCCTTTTAATGTGCATAGTGTACCGTGTTTAAAAAAAAAAATTCTGATAACTGAACATAAAATGAAGTAACTGCTTTAGAAACAGTCTGCTTATTGAAACTACACCCTCATTTCTCGTTGTGCCGTCCTCTGCCCCTCTCCCCTCTCTCTGCAGGTGCACAAGCAATTTAATGAGATGCAAATGAGATATGCATACAGCCAATCTCATGTGCCATGATTAAGCGCAGGATATTAACCATTCTCTCACTCACTTTCACTCGCGCTTTCTCTCTCTCTCTTTTCATCTAGTAAATCCCATCTTCGTCTCTGTCACTCCATTGCAAGTTTGCTGCAACAGAAATATCTACAAGAAAGGAAAAAAAAACCTTGAAAATTCAATGTGTTTGTCCTGTGTCTTGGTACGTGGTGCATTGAGGAGAAAGATCCTTTCAGATTTCTGTGCAGTTTCTTGCATTTTGGTGCTGCTGAGGGTGCGTATCCTCCATTTTCTGCACCCCCCCCCCCCCCCCCTCAACTGTTTCCTTATTCCCTCTTCCTTTGACGAGCCCCTTTTGTGTTAGTGTATGAGTGTGTGCTTATGTGTGTGTGCAGTTTTTTTTGGCATAATTCATTTACATAATAAAGATGAGGTAAAATTAAGATCCCCACAGGAGTAAAGAAGAGAATCCCAGCAATACAAACCTCATTAATACAGCGTCATTAGCATATCCGTACATAATTGTCCGCAATCGGTACAAAGAAAGACGTAAAAGAAAAAAAACAACAGGAACCGCAAATTAAACAGCCCATTTCGCTAGGTTATTAAAGTCTAATTTGAACTAGTTTATCGAAGGTTACGCTGGAAACAATGCCCGTTTCGAAACCAATCCTGCATCGCTTTACGAGAACGATGCCAACGAAGGATTCAAAGCACAAAGGTGTGTAAATCCCTTCCTTCGGAAAGCATGAGAAGGAAGAGGAGGAGAGAAAATCTGCATTATTTATACTCCTCTACAATGTCAAACGCATCCAGTGAGGGACTGAATTCTCTCACTCACTCTCTGAGCGGCATCCTCTTCTCTCTGACTCAACAGGAAGTTTCGAACTAGTATTCAAGCACAAAGTCACTCATTACTCTGTATATGATGGTTTAAGATCCTCTCCTTGCTTTTGGAAAGCTCTAGTAGGTCCATAAAGTAGTGCATCCTCCTGGTAAAGTTCACCATGCTAACACCCGCCAACATATATCCTTTTGGTGTTCCCGACGTACTACAAAAAGTAGTTAATTAGTGCAAACCATTCTTTTTTGTTTTTGCAATAGATAAAAGCCATATTCCATATTGACTTAGCATTTTGATCAACCTGTTGAGTCACTGTACGGTAAGTCAAGGCCTGCGGTTTCTTTAGCTCCTCCCTGTTTGCTTGGATCCACAGTTGTTTCCTCAATTCTTCATCTTCTGTCTTGTCCAACAAACTTGTCTTTGAACAGCAGACTTTTTCTTGATTCTTGCTTTTCTTTCCATTTATCCTTTTTACAAACCCTGTTGAACGTAAGTGCCATCGGCACAGAGTCGGCGGAGTTACTGCTGGCATGCGTATTGCTGGCATCCGCTGACATTCCTTCAGTCTGGGTTGCCCATCACTTTTGTTCTCACAAGTGTTCCTGCCACATTCCTCCTCACCAAATCTGTCACACTAATTAACCCAACAAACTCTGTGAGTGTTAATTAAGCTGTCGGATCACTGTGTTTTTCAATCTTGTTTTGTATTTCGTCCCTAGGGCTCTTTGTCTTTGCCAAGTGGCACGCGTCGGGGGCTGGTTACCGCAGGAACATACTGGCACTCTGCCATTCCCGAGCCACCGCCAACTTCCCAGCGGCACAGGGCGACGCAGAGATCCTGGCACGCTGCCGAAGGTTGGTGCGTGCCAACGAGAATAACAAGACAAGTCGCATATCTCCATTATGACAAAGCAGATGCCATCGTACCCGCGTCGAGTGGCATCGACACCAGGGCATGTGCTGCTTACTCTCTAGGGGATGTGCCTACTTGGAGCCTGGCACGGTCACGAAAGAGACGGCAAAACGCAGGATGGCGAAGCCTGCGGGAACCAAAATTACGAGGTTTTGGCGAAGAGATCTGCATTTTTCTGAAACAACAAGAGGATAAAAGGTTCGTTAAGAGGCACCACATCAGTTTATTGCAACGTTCAGATTTGCATACTCACACAGTTGCCATGCTGACGAGCTGGCGGACGGATCTTCAAAGAGCTCCAACTTTTTGATGCTCGGGAACATTTCGTTTGGAGAATTGGCAGGGGGGTGATGCCTCTCTTTTCTCTCGTTATCTGTCTCTCCTCCTCTCTCCTCTGTAATGCCACCCTGCCTACACGCCTTCTTTGGCACCGGCGCTGAGTGGATGGCACTGTGCCAACCTCGCAAAACCATGGTGTTCATTCGCCACTCTGCGTCGTGCCCTTCCCCCCACACACCCTCCCTCTTCAACTCTTCAACCTTTTTCTCTTTCCATCCCTCATTCAGTCACTCTACTTTGGATTCATGTGCTCTCTTTGATGGCTGAGTGGTAGAAATGATTTCTGATATGTCGAGCACTGTGTTTGCTTCAGCATTCATGTCCGTAAAGCATGCTACAGTAACTTTCTATAGCGTTTTATCGCTGCTCTTCAGCTCTGATGTGCTTTTTATTTCTTGCCATTCAAAGATCACAAGTGTGCTTTTATGTCCCTTATGATTCTCCACTTCCAGAGACACCCAAGCCTGTTCGCTGGGCCCCAACAAGTTGTTCTCCTTTCTGTTCTGTTTTCTATTCTTTCATTCGGCGAATCTAAGCATGAAGCGTTTCGCAACAGGAGGTCACTGCGATGCAAATCAAGCGGATTAGCATATAATTTAGTGGAATGCATATGCAAATTTGTGAGTTTTCAGCTTTGAACAATTCAAAAGTGTCTTATGTGTGTCTTGATACCTCTTTCTTTTTACAATCTCTAATCTCTTCTCTCTCGCTCCTTTTTTCTCGTTTACTCGTCACCTTTTGTCTCTAAGGGTTTGTATAGGGGAAATGCCATGCCATCAAGATTACCAAGGGGTATGGAGAGTATTTTAGGGTAATATAGTCCACCTTGTGGGCATGTCTGCCCAGCTGGGCATCAACTCCCAGTACACAGAAGAGAAGTAATGGATGTATGGCACACATACTGTTGGAGGAAACACTCATAATTGTGTTTTTTCTTGGTAGTAGAAGGTATTTATTAATAAGCTTTGAAATTTTTGAATAAATTATGATTTGGAATTATGATTTCCAAAGGAAGGGGCCTGAAATTGCAGAGAGGTATACAACAACAATGCAACAAAGCAAATTTTGTTTGCAATATGTACTTAGAAGTGCATATTTTTCTCTGTTATGTTTTTTAAAATGTAAGTATTGATTCTAATTATCCATTTTATTTTATTATTATTATTTTTGGATTGCATAACCGATAACAAAAATATTGAACCATAAAATATTTCATTTTTATAATTCTGTACAGTATCCTGCATGTTTGTTTTTCTTAATGTTTTATTTTTTTTTGTTATGAAAGATGAATAACAGTAGAACTGGGCTATTTATCACTTTGATGTAAATTGGTTTGCCTTAAACATTGCTTTTACTATCATAATAGACCCTCAAATGAAAAAATATATTTTGACACCATTAGAAAAATGAGGGCCATCCAAAATCTTGAATATGAATGAATAGATGAGAATATTAAACACAATTTAAAATTCCAGGCATGATTTACTATGCCAGTTTAATTGCATCAAACTGATGATTTATACCCAGTGATTCAAGACACAATGTCTTTTAAAATGGCTAATGAGGTCATTATATTGCACGTTCATTTCTGAAATATTTTGGTAATTTGATAATGCCCAGTGTAGTATTCTCAGTCCCGTTTAACACATTTGACCATATTTGCCAGATTTCCCTTCACAG
>NW_015506149.1:46566-132115 GCF_001515645.1 Sinocyclocheilus grahami
GGGGGGGGGGGGGGGGGGGGTCTTTAAATATGGCTACGGAATGAATGCATATTGCACTGCAGTCAGATCATCCACATACACACACACTCGCTCTATGCACACATTTAAGTGAGTAACAGTAATGGGAGGCCGCATGGCCGCCTTGGAATATAAATCACATTTCCCATCAGCCTCTGCTCTGACCTTTGACCTCCACTCTGATATGGTGTTCAAGAAAATGTATATGTGTGAGTGTGTGTGTGCGAGTATCTCTTGGTCGATATCTACAGGATCTCTGCTCTTCTACACTACATTATTCTCACATCTGTCCATTAGCAGGGCCACAGAGAGTAAATCTCCTCACCTACACACACACACACACACACACACACACACACACACAGACAGAGAGAGAGAGGTGTGATATTACTGTAAGATCACCGTGGAATAAAACTTACCATGCATGTCACGGGGCTGTCAGGTAGCGTTGCCATGGAGATCACCAGCGGGTGTCTTTATTATGTGCCGGTATCATGTTTGTCAGGCTCTTGCATGAATGTGTGTTGGCATGTTCGCTCACTCATGCACAAATAGACATGTGAGCTTGCAGTGCTTTCTATTTTAAAACACAAGCTCAGACTGTTTTCCACACAGGACAAGCAAACCTCTCGCTTTTATTTATTACTTCATATTCCTTCAGAACAAATGTATAATTTCAGATCTGTCTCGCATTTTATTTAATTCTTTTTCCATTCGTGGTGGGAATACTTCAGGGCAGTTTTGTTTATTGGAACTAATGGCTGAATATTAGGAGCTTCCCTCTTTCAAAATGTATTCCGCTCCGAGCTATGGCGTGTGTGAAGTCGACCTAAACTCAAATGAATATCATTAAATCGGTCTCAGCTCTGTGAAACAACAACAACAAAAATATTTGCAGAGATAAATGAAATAGCATTGCTTATTCATCAGCCATTATCTAGATCATATACTGATGTTCTCTGGTGGAACCAAGAGGAAACATGCAATATTAACAGATCATCTAAATCACCAAAATATCATAAACCCATCTGCTCCTGATTACATAGAATAGAATAGACCAAGAAAATGTTTGCAATTGTATGCAAATGACTAATACGTTTTATCAGCCATTATCTATATTCTACTGATTTTTGCTGGTAGAACCTAGAAAAAACATGCAATATTTACAGATAATCTAAAGCACTAAATTCACCTGGATCATAATTCACCTGGTCCTGAGAATAGAATAGAATTAGAAAATGTATGCAATTGTATGCAAATGACTAATAAGTGCAAAATTTCATCAGCCATGATCTATATTGTACTGATTTTTGCCGGTGCAACTGAAAGGAAACATTCAGTATTACCAGATAATCTGAAGCACCAAAATATGGTCCTGAGAATAGAATAGAATAGAATAGAATAGGAAGTATAATGTATGCAATTGTATGCAAATTTCATCAGCCATGATCTAGATTGAGTTGATTTTTGATGGTGAAACTGAGAGGAAACATGAGATTCTAACAGATAATCGAAAGCAGTATAGAATACACAAAGGAAATATAATGTTCACAAATGTCTAATAAGTGCATAATTTACATATTAAAAAAGGAATGCGCATCTATGGAAAGTTGTCCTGCAGTGTGACGTGATCCGTTTTAAACCATTTTAAACTGTGTTTTTTAATTATGCATGCAGTGTTTATGTCCTCATGTTAATTGAGAACCTACATGAAATATTTGTACTTTTAAAAATTAATTTGTCACACCGCAGGATTATTTAAATTGAGTTTGTGAAGGCAGGGAGGTGATTAAAATGGTGGGGGGGGGGGGGGGGGGAATTAGCAGTTACAGCACCTAAGATATACACTTTGTCTTATACCTTTTTTTATACTTTAAATCTAAAAAGATTAATAATAAACTAATACTTAAATAATGTCATTGTGTGAGATACAATTTGATTGTCTAATTAGCTATGAGTACAAACCACAATGCTATAACCACAATATGATGATTACGTTTTAGCTTTATTTTATTCTCTTTTTATTTCATCTATGCCTTTGGCAAATGGCGTTAACCAAAGCGACTTGCAGTGTGCTCAGTCTTTGCATTACTTTCCTTAAGAATCAAACCCAGTACTTTGGTTTTCTTTCCACATTTCAAGGTATATTGAACCCTTTAGTTGAAATTCAATGTGTTTGAATTTTACTTTATAATAGAGACCTTAAACATAAAATACAACACTGGACGTGGTAATTATTATCAAACAGTACATGTTCATGATTCCAAATCCTGGTATTCCTTAACATTTATGGTTGTTTTATGACTAGCTCTCTTTGTCCTGCATTGAAGCAGAAGCTTTGATCTTCTAGTCTGTGTCTGTGAGAGCATTGCAGATTTACCAAAGCAATGAGGATATAGCTACTTAAATACATGCAGAAACAGCACTGTAAGTGTGTATGTAATCCATGTTTAATGCTGAACTTTTCGTAACCTTCTCAAAAACTTCTAATCAAGAATCTTACATTAGTGATTTGTGTCACACGTTATTATTATTCGTGCAGGCATAAGAAAAGGAATGAAGGGAAAATAATATTACTTTGTATCACAAGGAAACCCCTAAAATAAACTTAAAGAGGGTCTGCCCTGGTACACTTCATCTGAAAAACACAGGCAGAAATACAAAACTGATAGTGTCCCTGGAGGGCAAATTACATGGTGTTTGAGTGTGTGTGTCTGTGAGATGCTGCAAAATGAAATTCCGCCTATAGGGAGTCAGACACGCGCTCCAAGTGAATAGAGGAGAACAAAGGATTACGCTCTCCCCTGATTCCTCTTGTTCTGCCTACTGTTGTTACTCTGTTCATTTTATTTTTGCTATTTTTTTTTGTCCATTTGTCCTTTTTTTGCATCTCTAACAGCGCCTCTCGAAAAACACAGAAAAATGAGCACATACTGCTGTAACAAAAAGTCACAAATAATGTCTGACATTTTCTGTCTTCTCTCTCTCTCTCTCTCTCTCTCTCTCTCTCTGTGTCTCTGCAGGCTGTGATTCAGCTGCTGTCCCGTGGATGCTGCACTCACTGTCAAACAGTGACCTCCAGAGGACAGTTAGAAAACTGCAGCCTGTGCCAGTTGGGAGTCAACTCTGCTGCTGCAAACTCATTATTTGAGGCATAAGCATTAAAGGAATGCCCTGGCTGTGACTGTGAGGATAAGTATGCAGAATGTTTTTTATGTCCTAGAACACAAACTCAAGATGTTTTCTCCAGAGATGCTATACGAGGTCACATCATCAGCTCCACTGAAAGCCAAAGAATGACCTTCATGATTGAAAACTTAAAAAAGAAAGAAAACATGGAAAACACACAAGGAATGTTTCCAATGTTTGTTTTTTTGTTGTTGTTTTTTTCCCTTTTTTTTTTTTGTTTCCAATGTTATAATAAGAATAAACATTTACATTACGTGACAAAAGTCTCATCAAATGTAGAATTAATGTAGATTAAGTTGTGATTAAATTATGATACATTTGAAGAAACATAAAACCAAGCCTTTTTGAGTATAATAACAAGATACCTAATATAATTAATTCAGCACATGATTCAATACATGATTAATTATGAGAAAAGTAGATGATTATTGTTATATTATTAGTAGTAGTATTTTTACAGCCTATTTAAGCAGCTATATTAACTTTATTATTATGTTATATAATAAAGCTTGTGTAGACTGCAAAATAATAATAATAATTAGAGCAAGAAAAAGAAGCGTATAAGAGACAGATGCACAGACATATACTTACTGTGCATGAAAACATGCATAATAATAATAATATGCAGTCTGTTTCAGCAGTTATTATTATTATTAGATAACGGCAAACAATAATAATAGTTATAATAATAGTACTTATTATTATTATTCAGTCTATTTAAGCAGTTCTATTATTATTATTATTATTATTTGTAGACTGCAAAATAATAATAATAATTAGAGCAAGAAAAAGAAGCGTATAAGAGACAGATGCACAGACATATACTTACTGTGCATGAAAACATGCATAATAATAATAATATCAGTCTGTTTCAGCAGTTATTATTATTATTAGATAACGGCAAACAATAATAATAGTTATAATAATAGTACTTATTATTATTATTCAGT
Organism: Sinocyclocheilus grahami; assembly: GCF_001515645.1. Lineage (NCBI taxonomy): Eukaryota > Metazoa > Chordata > Actinopteri > Cypriniformes > Cyprinidae > Sinocyclocheilus > Sinocyclocheilus grahami. The sequence goes on from NW_015506149.1 coordinate 50,724, forward strand.
CTATTTAAGCAGTTCTATTATTATTATTATTATTATTATTATTATAGATGTATTAAAGCTTGTGTAAACTGTGAACCGTAATACTACACTGTAAACAAAATTCTGTAAAATATACAGTAAAGCACTGATGACCACCAAATGCTGGAGGTGATGAGAAAGTCACATGATGAACCAAAGCCCATCACAAGCAGCTTTTAAATAATAACATATATAGAAGGTGCACAGTGTCATTCACACAAACACTAAACACCATCATGTAACACACATGAAACTGAAATAATGCAATAAACATTCATTTAACAACATTAGGTGTAACACACAACCCTAATATACAAAACTGATAAGAAAAAACTAAGAAGAAACATAGTTATTTCAACAAAAAAACATCAAATTTGAAATGTAATGCAGGGAATTCTGGGAATGTCAATTTACGGTTATTCACTGTAAATTATAGGTCTCTTTCACTTCCAAAAATGGTATACTACCGTAAAAATTACATGTAATGTCCAATACCGTTTTTCACCGTATATAGTAGGGGAATTTACCGTTAACCATTTAACAGGTTTTTACTGTAGCAATTTTACAGTCTTTTACCGTTAAATTCACAGTCATTTTTTACAGTGTACTACTAATAATAATAGTTATTATTATTATTTTGCAGTCTACACAAGCTTTTCCAGATCTGTCACTTTAAATCCTCATCTAATATGACTCTCCCTCTCTCTTTCTCTCTGTCACCTTCTCTCTCTTTTCCCCTTCGTGCGTCCTTCCTGAAAGGCAGCAGTAATGTGATTTCAGTAATGTAATTTGTCTGCGTGTGTGCGTGTGTGTCAGTGTGCGGACAGTGAGGAGGAACCTGATCCAGGCTGGATGATTTATGATGTTCGTTCCACAGTTTTTCTAAAACACGTTTCTCTTCATTTATTTTTAATCTTCAGAGCGATTAGTTCTCCCTGTCACCTGCTATACAGCGTCTGAGCGGAGCGTTAATGAGAGAGCCAGAGAAAGAGGCTTAAGAGAGACAGATGTACAGACACATACTTACTGCACATGAAAACATGCAGAATAGAACACATAGGAAATAAAGAGCAAATAAAGTACATTTGATTTTGTCCAGGATTTTGGGTTGAGGCCATCCAGCACTGGAGAAAGATGTCACCTCATATGACTCTGAATGAGCATTCACTCAAATCAGAGGTCAGACTCGAAGCAGCCAATTGAAATCACTCCCTGAATTTCCATGGCAACATGCTCCATATATGACTCCACTTACACGCCTTGATAGCTTTATTTCCTTTACTCGTCTTTTTATTTCCTTTGATTCCTTTCACTCACTCTGTTTTTCCTGCAAAGCGTGTTGTTTGACAACCAAGAGTTTTCCTCTGAATAAATTAAACTGAGATGTGTTTGTCAAGTCGTGTAAAATTCGACTTGATACAAAGTAGCTTTACAATGATACATAGAAAACAATGATTTTCATGTTGCAAAATTCATTAAATATGATCCAAATTCAATTTCATATATAAAGCAGTTCTACATAAAACAGTAGTGTCAATATTCAACTCCATTTAAGTTTTGTTCTCAATAGTGTCAGTGCAGTCAAATCGATATTATTATTACTGAATATTAATTCAGTCATTTTAAAAGGAAAATGTATTTACTGGAATCTGCACATTGTTACGTAGTTGCTAGTTGCTAAAGTGTTGTAAATAAGATTATTTGAGTAGGTTTTACAAGAAATACAATTTCAGTCTTTCTGCATCAAAGTGTCAAGTTTAATTCAGTGTGTTTAAACGGTTACTTGCTGTTTCTTTGTAATTATTTATTAAATTTAATAGCAATTTCTAAATTAAATTGTATATATTTAATTAAATTATGTATATACTGTATATACACATATATAAGAGCATCTGCTAAATGGCGCATATATATATATATATATATATATATATATATATATATACAGTATACAGACACACAATAATTATGATTTAAGCAGCTTTATATTTCATATAATATTAATAAATAATTTTTGAATGTTTTTTGTATTTCTTCTCATAAACCCTTCGAAATTGGCTCCATTTACTTCTAGTGCCTCATTATAATGCTGATTTGATCTTTTTAAGTAATTCATTTTTTATGGTGGTGCTAGTGGCATATATTTTGTAGTAATCAACATCTGTCGATTAAGCTTAACTTGTGTTTAATACACTCACATTTTCTTTCGAAAATATCCAAATCTACACTGTAAAAAAAATACGTAAAATTTATGGTAAAAAACCGGCAGGTGTGGTTGCCGGAATTTTACCGTAAAAAATACGGTAGCAATGTTTTAGGTTTTACAGTTTTAACTTAAATTTACAGTTAAATCCCGTAATTTCATTAACTAATATAATGTTAATATACCAACCTATTGAAGTACTGAAATCTGTTTTGTACCTTTGTAATACACTGATAACCACCAAATGCAGATGGTGATGAGAAAGTCACATGATGAACCAAAGCCCATCACAAGCAGCTTTTAAATAATAACATATATAGAAGGTGCACAGTGTCATTCACACAAACACTAAACATCATCATAGTAACACATATGAAACTGAAATAATGCAATAAACATTCATTTAACAACATTAGGTGTAACACACAACCCTAATATACAAAACTGATAAGAAAAAAACTAAGAAGAAAGATAGTTATTAAAAAAACAAAACATCCCATTTGAAATGTAACACTGGGAATTCTGGGAATGTCAATTTACGGTTATTCTCTGTAAATTATACGTTTTTTTTCACTTACAAAAACGGTATACTACCGTAAAATTAATGCACAATACAGTTTTTCACCGTATATAGTAGGGGAATTTACCGTTAACCCTTTAACAGGTTTTTACTGTAGCTTTTTTACAGTCTTTTACCGTTAAATTCACCGTAATTTTTTACAGTGTAGTTTATTTGGGTTTTTATGTGACATTTAGATTTTTTTGTCACCCAATGAAATGGTGAACTGCTTTCTGGCCACTCTCAGTCTCTTTCTCTCTAATCGGCCCTTCATTCAGCAGCCGCTGAGCTTTAAATAAAGAGCTGATCAGATCATACGATGAGGTCAGTGGGACAGAGCGGAGGGAGGTGGGGGCTCGTCTGTATTGATCTGCTGTCTGTTAGACTTGTTCTGCCGTCTAAACATTATTGATTACACAGTCCTCAAATACAAGCTCCCTGTTCAATTTTCATTTGAAAGCTATTTGTTCCTCTTTAGAAAGGCTTTAGTCCACTTGTAAGTCAATACACATGAAAGAAAAAGATAGTAACACATTGTTTTACATCATTTGCTGCATATGTGTGTCTCTCTGTGTGAGTTTATCTGTCTGAGCTTCAAAGAGAGTCGATGAATATGTTTTAAAAGAGCACTGAAGCCATAAGCCATTTAATTGTTATTATGTAATTATTGAACCAGTAAAATATATGTATTTGTACAATATAGAAGAAGGGTTGTCATCTATTTAATAGAAATAAAAATTATATGAAATAATTATAATATATGATCTATGAAATAATGATATAAAATGAAATAATATATGAAATATAAATTATAACATATGAAATCATTCTTATATTAATTTTTATAATATAGCCTCTGTGGCTAGCAATATTTTAGATGGTATTTTTGCAGTCACCCTCTGCTGGTACAATCCCTTAACTGCACTTTTTTGTCTCCATAAAACACTTCAAATATCAAAGCTAAAAAAGCTGTGAAATTGCAAACCAGCAAGCAATAAATAAATTACAAAATTAAAAATATATATAATATAATTTATTCCTATGAAGCAAAGCTGAATTTTCAGCATCATTACTCCAGTCTTCAGTGTCACATGATCCTTCAGAAATCATTCTATAATATGCAGATTTATAATAAATGTTGGAAACTGCTTAATATTTTTTGGGGACCTGTGATATTTTTTCAGGATTCTTAGATAGTGTTTTTTCAAAATAGAAATGTTGTGTCACAATATACACTACTATTCAAAAGTCAGTATTTAAATTTTTTTTTTAAAGAAATTAATACTTTTATTCAGCAAGAATAAATTAAATGGATAAAAAGTGATAGTAAAGACTTATATTTTTAGAAAAGATTTATATTTTGAATAAATGCTGTTCTTTTAAACTTTTTATTAATCAAAGAATTAAAGAAAAAAGTATCACAGGTTCCAAAAAAATATAAAAAATATTAAGCAGCACAACAGTTTCAACACTGATAATAAATCAGCATATTAGAATGATTTCTGAAGGATCATGTGACACTTTATACTGGAGTAATGATGCTGAAAATTCAGCTTTGCTTCACGGGAATAAATTATATTTTAAAGTATATTAATTATGCCTTAAAACAAGATGCTACAGGTGAGTATAGGGTAAATTTTTTTTTTACTAATATAGATATTGCCATACTTTCCCCAGTTTATTAATCACAGTAAATTAAGATAATTGTGTTACAATTGTTCTGAAAAATTATGTTTAATTATGCAAATGATGCATTTCTGAAATAATATGTTTAAATATGCAAACGAGGTCTGTGTCTAATTAAATAGGAACTAATTTGCATACATTTCCTGAACAGAAACCTGCATATTGGATAAAGCAGAGATGGTTTTGGATATCTCTTTTAATCATCCCACAAATCCGAAAATAATGTCAACAGCCAGAAAAAAATACATTTCATCATGTTTTAGGCTTGAACCCTCTGTAAAACCTTCATAATTTAGATAGGAATAAAGCTGCAAAGTCTGTTGTATGCTTTAACGATATGTTAAAGCAGTTAATTTTAGTTTCAGTTAACTAATAACTTTAGTTATACTTTAATGTTAATATACTAATTAATATCACTATTTTTTATAATCTATCTTATCTATCGTATCTATGCTTATTCTATACTGAAATGTGTATCATGTGTCATATAAAACAATATTTGGATAATAATTTGAATTTACTAGGATGAATTTGTTTTATTATTAACTAACCATCAGAAAGTACTGTCTTTATGTAACCTTAGTTTCCATTCACACAGAGTGCATTTTTCTTGAGACTTGAGACACGTTTTTTGAAAGTTGAACTTATCTGAACATGAGCGCTGTGGGGTTTTTTTTAAACGTTGTGTCATGTGCAAGGTGTAATTGTAACTGTCAAAAACTACAGTCTAACGAGTTCACATAAGGTAGAAAAGCAATAGAAAAGTAGTGCAGCTGGATGCAAAAATTGTGTTCTGAGTGAACAGTCCCTAAGACTGTATGTTGCCATTTTAAATGATCAAAGTGCTTTTGTGATGTGGTATTGACAGATTGACTGGGCCGTGAACATTCGGAAATCAATGAGGAAGGAGCTCTGGCCCATCTTGAGGCCTTCCTGCAAAATGGTAAGACATATTTACAGGCTGCATGTTTTAATATAGCAGCATTACAAGCCCATCCATCATTTTGCGTTCATCAATTGTCTTCACTGTAGGTGTGTACCGTTATGAGTAGGAGTCAAGTCGTGCGGATGAGCCCAACACCAGCTCTCTATCCCCATATTTGCACTTTGGGCAGCTGAGCGCACGCAGCCTATTATGGGACGCCCGTGGAGCTCACTGCAGACCTGGTGTACTGGCAACTGTACCTTTTCCCAGACCTGCCCTGGGAGTCCCTCAGGCCACCGTACAAGGCAAGATTCATATTTATAGCACCGTCCTGCTTCATATTTGCTGACTGAAATCCAATATTGTTCTCTTAATAATTCAAAAATAGTGCCTGTTTTACACATCACATTTTCTCATAAAATGTGATGCATTTCATAAAATTTTTGCTTTCGACAACCAGTTGTAAGGTGAAGAAGTCTTGTATTATCCCTTAATCAGCAGAAAAACTGCCACAAAGACATGATTCCATTAAGAATGGGATTTTGGCTTCAAACCATATTACTTGCTGAGGAGAGAAGTGCTATTACTTGATCAGATTTATTACTTTTGCCAGTCTTTGCCAGGATAATAAAACAGGCACCCACAACATCCTAGAAACTTAGCGGCATCGATTATTGTTACATGTTACATTTGCAATTACATTTGCACCCTGTCCATCTGAAGGCATGGCAGCGTGGAAGGACAGGATACCCACTGGAATGTAAGCATTTTTCATCTGTATGGCCTATTTTGTGACAGGAACTACAAAACCTGCTATCTTTGCCACAGGGTTGTTTGCTGTGTTCTCCTGAAGTTTGAGGATTTTCATGACTCTCTAATGCTTCCTTTACACCATGTGTTCTGGTCCACGACTCTGCGCTATTACGGTGCTGCATCACCTTAAGAACTGAAATTGGCACACGTTTTTGAGCAGTGGCACATGCTTCCTCTGAACAAATCATTCCAGAATCATCACAGCATGTCAACTCCTCTAAGAAGTGAACTTGCTTTTTAGCCCCATCGCTGTTAAGCGTTTTGGGAGGCATGGACTCTTGTGCCTTAAGCTTAGTCTTGAGATCTGCAATGATGTCCTTGTGATTTTTACACTTCTCAGTTAGGATTAACTGCTCAGCTAGTAAGTTATCAAGCTGCAATTGAAGATCTTGAATCTTAGCTTCTGACTTTTGTGCCTCTGTCTTTTTATGCAGTTCTTCACATTTAGCATCTATACTTAAAGGTAGACACATTGTTAACTCACTTAGCCTTATATAACGCATGTAGTTTAAAGTCTCAATTATTTCACCTTGTTTTGATTTCTTTTCATATTTACCAATTATGTTCCACCATGTAAGCATTCTCTCATCTGAGTTGAGATCTTGTATTCTGAATTTGCTCAAGTTAGGTTTAAACTTTTCCAATGTATACACATGTTGGCCTACAGGCCTTGATCGATATCAGCACTTCTGTGCCTTCAGGAATGCCAAATGGCCCTTTTGTTACTGAAGATAGGTTTGGGACAGGAAAGCAGAAGTCTTTGATAATTTTTGACCTTACAGGAAGATGCGGCAATGAGACACGTGGTGGCCTCCTTCCTCATCGCTTATCTGCATATTCCCTGGCAGGAAGGAGACCGCTGGTTTCAAGTGAGAAATGCAGAAGACACCAAATCCTTATTCTTATCATTATTTAGTGATTTTTTTTCTTGCAATTGCGAGTTTGTATCTCACAATTCTGAGTTTTTCCTTATAATTGTAAGTTTATGTCTGAAAAAACAGAATTGCGAGATGTGAACTTTAAATAATGAGAAAAGTCACAATTGCAGTCAAAATTTTGAGAAAAAAAGTCTTTATAAGACTTTTACAGAGTTGCTTGCTGTTTTGTGATTATAAACTTGCAATTCAGAGATATAAACACGCAATTCTGAGAAAAGAAGTCAAACTGTGAGTAAAAAATGTCAGAATTGTGAGATAAAAGTTGTAATAATTTTTTATATTTTTGGCCAAAATAAGCTTTCATAAAAATGCGATGCTACAGCTAATGCAAAACCTCTAACCATGGGTACTTTCACACCAGAGGAACCGTTTCATAGTTCCTAGAACTATTGGCGGAAGTTCCCGGTTTTTGGTGTGTTCACACCGCAGGAACGTATTTAGTTCTAGGAACTTCGTTTGGAGGAACTAAATTATCTCCTACTTCAGAGTAGGGTCTAAAACAGTTCTATAGGAACTACCAGGGGCATATGTCTACACTGATTGGCCAAACGCATACAAAACACCAGCTACCCAGCACTTTTAAAAAGCCTTGTAAAAATCATAGAGCGTAAAAAAAAAAAAAGTGTGACCCCTATGGCAGTGGTGTCCTGAACTGAAAGCACTTCCTGATAACCTCATCCATAAGCCCTGGAAGTGCCCAGCAATTAAGGGTTCGTTGATATACCGATACATTTGACAACCATTTCTATGTGCCATTGCAGTGTGGCACCGTTACAATTTTTATTCTTTTCATGCTTATTAAGCTCTGCCCATTTGAACAGTCAAGTGATTTTTAGCAGTTTTGGCTTGATAACACACAAAAGACAATTCAGCTAGAACACTGTTCTAACAGACGGTTTTCTGTGTGCACATGTACATAAAGTCACTGGTGAATAGATAGTATGTGAATACAGAGTTGTTGTTGTTTTTTTTGCATTTTATTGCAGTTAAAAGGTGATGAATATGTTTAAAATTTAAAAATGATTTTAAGCGTGCAAATAGACACAAAAGAGAACTGCGTTCACACACTATTTTGAAGGACACCCAAGTGCAAGCACTTAAAGCCCCCTGACAGTATGCGAGTACTGAATTGCAGTCTTTTTCACAGTTTATTGCACTAAATCGGACAATTACAATTAAATTTTGTCTCGGTGACTTGGTGTGTATTCACTAACACAGTAGATTACACATAACGTTATCTTATTTCCAGCAAAAATAACTATTGTCAAATAAATTACTCATATTGCAATATAGGATTTTGGTTATATTATCCAGCAGTATTCCCAATAAAATCAAGTTCCATACCTTTTTTTATCACTTGGAAAGACATCACATTATGGAGATAAAATGGGTTGGCTTTAATTAGAAACTAAATCACAATTATCTCATCTATGCATTTTATTGCAGTTAAAAGGTGATGAATATGTTTAAAATTTAAAAATGATTATAAGCGTGCAAATAGACACAAAAGAGAACTGCGTTCACACACTATTTTGAAGGACACCCAAGTGCAAGCACTTAAAGCCCCCTGACAGTATGCGAGTACTGAATTGCAGTCTTTTTCACAGTTTATTGCACTAAATCGGACAATTACAATTAAATTTTGTCTCGGTGACTTGGTGTGTATTCACTAACACAGTAGATTACACATAACGTTATCTTATTTCCAGCAAAAATAACTATTGTCAAATAAATTACTCATATTGCAATATAGGATTTTGGTTATATTATCCAGCAGTATTCCCAATAAAATCAAGTTCCATACCTTTTTTTATCACTTGGAAAGACATCACATTATGGAGATAAAATGGGTTGGCTTTAATTAGAAACTAAATCACAATTATCTCATCTATCGCTTTCTGTTCACAGGTGTGGTTTTAGGCAGCAACTACCCAGAGCGGATCATTATTGACCTTGATGAGCGACGTGCACAGTCTCTACAGGATGTTGCATCAGTGAGAAGGCATTTTTGGGAGTTTGTAGACCAGCGATCAGGCTGTGACATGATACCTGTTCCTGCAAGGCTGGTGCAGGAAGCTCTGGGGAGTATGGAGGATGTTGTGAGTCGTGAGGGAACCGGGTTTCTCCTCCCAGTAATCACCCGCATGGAGTTTAAACACCACTCAGAGGATTCAGACAGGCAAGATAACCCGTATAGACTGGTGTCTTCTGGAGGGTCGTACCCCAACCAGAGACAGGTGTCACTGTTCCCCACAGATAACAAACTGGCATGTCAAGGCTGGAATACACTACACAACTTTGCACAGATTTGCAGGATGAGGCAACTCCTGCAACTCCAGTCAGTCAGTCTGCACATTTTCAGTTGTCGGAGTTGATTTCGCGCACATTCATGTGGTGTATTATTGGCACAGACTCAGATTTTGTAGCTTCAGACTTTGATCTAGGCTGAGGAAATCAAGCACGTTTGATATTTTGAGCCAGATTTAAAAACCTATTAGCTGCGTCTGAAATCGCATACTAGTCTATAGGTACTACAATTGGTTTGACATTTACTTCACAAGCTCTGAAAAAGTATGTTGTATATAGAATATGGGTGGTATGAATCCCCCATATTGTCATTGTCACATGACCTACCAGTGTCAGCTGGGTCACTTCACTGCCATTCACAAATCCTCTCCTGTGGCCTCATGGGATACTAAAGTGTCTATCAGATGTGCACTCCTCACTTTGCTTTTAGACACACTTCCCTAAGCATGTTGTCCAGTTTTTATCTTTAACTGATTAATAACTAAATCTGCTCAGAATTTAAGTTGTGTAGTGTATTCCATCCCTTAGTGCCTTTAACTTTAACAAACATTTTACAGACTTTGGTCAAAAAAGATGTAATACAAATAACTTGTATAAGACAGTATTTTGTAATTAGATGGACTTTTATTATTGCTTATGTGTTTATAGAATGTCTCATTACTTTTCAAAGTTATCAGACTTAAGGTTTTTACCTGGTAGATACGAGTCAAAAATCTTATTTGATTACATCTAGAGATCAGAATAACAGACTTTGGACACTATTTTGACTTTTAAGCAGCTGTTTGAAAGCAAGTATGGTCAGTTTTTCCATGTCGACTATAAATGCAGCACGAGTAAATTTCTTCTCTTGTACAAGCAAACACATCCATCATGGTGTTGGAAATTTGACATTTATGACAAGTTTTGTTTACTTTAAAGTTACTTTATAAAATAACTTAAAATAATTCATTTGCAGACATTGGGTTCATTTAGTAAATTAGAGGCACATTTGGCATCAAAAAGCAAGATGTCTAATGCAATAAAACAATTTAAAGCAGATAAGTGTTTTAAATAGTTGTTTAATGTTGTTAATTAATGTTAATCACTTTAACTCAGTTATGAGTCCTCAAAACTAACACATTTCACCAGGTTTCATAGCTGTCCTCAGACTGGACATTGGGTGTCATTCGTACTTACACATTTTATTTGTAGCATATTCAGAGCAATGACAAACTTTTTCAGGAACAGTGTAACATCTACAAAAGAGATGAAACTGTTACATAGGCTGTGTCTCTGTGGCTACATACAGTAACTGGCTCAATCCAACCAGGTATGCTTGTTGTTTTTCAAGCGAAGTGCATAATGTTGTGTCCATGTGGTCCCCTCCAGTGGCTGGGTATGGGTGGATTGGAAAATGTAATTTAGGAGAACATCTAAACTAAATCAACTACTATAAACATTCCTAAATTGATTGTTTTTAAATTCTCCCCTATATGCAACATGCCAGCAGCACACTCTAGTCCTCTATAGATTTAATGTATCTCTCATAAGCAGCTTCATCCATCAGTCCATCCAATTCCTCAGGAACAGATACGGTCATCTTCATCAGCCAGCCTGGGAACAAAACACACATTTTTTTAAAATAACCATTTCTTAAATCTGATCACAAGACTTAAATGTACTCACCCTCAGGCCATACAAGATGTAGATGAGTTTTTTTCTTCTTCATCTGAACAGATTTTGAGAAATTTAGCATTACATTACTTGATCACCAATGGGTCCTCTGCAGTGAATGGGTGCCATCAGAATGAAAGTCCAAACAGCTAATTAAAACAACAAAATAATTCACAAGTAATCCACATGACTCCAGTCTATCAATTCATATCGGAAGGCTAGAATCAAGCTTCATGTTTATAAGAAACAAATCCATCAAGACCCAAAAAATTAAATCAGAAGAGAAACATGCACCATTGGATTTTGATGCGAGAGGACAACAGGTGATGGACGTTTTCCCTCCAGGAGCGTTATAATATAATTATGGACTCCTATTTTTGATTTAAAATGATAATATCTTAATGATAGATTTGTTTCTTACAAATATGCAGCTTTTTGCTTCACAAGACTGATGGACTGGAGAAGTGTGGATTATTGTGATGTTTTTATCAGCCGTTTATACTCTCATTCTGACGGCACCCATTCACTGCAGAGCATCCATTAGTGAGCAAGTGATGTAATACTACATTTCTCCAAATCTATTCCGATGAAGACCTCATCTAAATCTTGGATGGCTTGAGGGTGGGATGATCTTCATTTTTGGGTGAACTATTCCAGGCCAGTTTGAGTCCAAAAGAGTTTGAAGTAATGTCTCACCGTCTTTATAGCAAGATTTGTTGACCAGTCCTGGGTTGTCTGCCAAGGTGTCATTGACATCTGTCACCTCCCCCGTCAGAGGAGAGTACAACTCACTCGCTGCTTTAACACTCTCCAGAGCACCAAATTCATCTACGGTACAGATGCCAATAAATAAGCAAACTAAATAATAACCGATCATAATATTTGCTTGATTTACTACTAACAAATAACTGTATTTTGTTATAAATAGCTGTATCCTACTGTGAATGTGCTCTTTACAGAACAAGTTTTTCTAAAGCAGTATTCTCCAGAGTTATTAAGAGTAGTTACCAGACTGTGATAACTTTGTACCAACTTCAGGGAGCCCACAGTAGACCACGTCCCCCAGTGCCTCCTGAAAACATTATAAACCCATGACAACACATCTAATATAGTCCAAAAAACACCTCTTCCTATAAAAATTTTGCTTGAATAATAACCAGTCTAACCTGTGCAAAATTACTGATGCCCACTGCTGCCACACCACTGTCCACGCGAACCCACTCGTGTTTGTCTGTGAACTTCAGTGCTGCAGAATGAGAGAAAAGGTTGTGCATGTAATATAGTTCATTCCGAGTTTATCACTACCATAGCATTTGAAAATGACTGCAACATCAGTGCACAGATAGACAGAGCTAAACTTTCACGCGAGTCGCCTGTAAACATTCACAAGTTTGAATACCTGCGCAAAATCGAGTGGTGGTGCTCAGGGCTCTTATATAACATGTCCTCGCCGGCAGTCTAGCTGGAATCAGAGCGTTTCTGTTTGACAGTCGAGGCAGCGAGGAGGTCAAACTAACAGAAGCACATCGTAATATTGTGCACATCGCCATTATTCCCCGCACGCAAACATTAATGGACGCCGGCGCGCCTCGATGATGTCATTATTCGAATGGCCTATGCGCGCCAAAGCGGTGCTTTGAGGGGTGTGTTTGTGTTCGGGTTTGGGTTGGAGGGAAAATGTATCTAGTGAATAATTTGTCTTATATACAGTGTTGGGGAAAGTTACTTTTAAAAGTAATGCATTACAAAATTGCGTTACTCCATAAAAAAAGTAAGTAATTACGTTACTTAGTTACTTTTATGGAAAGTAATGCGTTACGTTACTTTTGCGCTACTTTTTAAATCTGGACAGGGCTTGCTTGTTTGTTTTTAAAATAAAAAAGTTCTATTTTTGGCAAATATAAAAGCCTTTTCACACCAAAAGTGAAATGAATAAGCCTCAGGCTGAAGGGAAAGTACATTTACGTCCGTACAGTAGAATGCAGAAGAAGAAATTTCAACACACTTCAGCAATAAAAAAAGACACAAATGTTTGTCTAGAGTAATTTGTGCTTATTAGTACGGTTGAACTGGATCATCAAAGGTCAGAAGCAAAGACATTGTTAATAGAATGGGATTAAATACATAAAGCATATTTGTGTTGTTTAACATTTAATTATTGCAGGTTTGCGTCATATTCTGAGTTGCGTTATTTTTATTCATTTTGAGGAATACTGAATCTGCTTTTTTGTGTGAGGGAGATGAATTAATGCACATTCATATTTATTTTAGAACTACAGTAACATCTGATTTCTCAACATGGGGACGGGAGAGCTGTCAGTCAATAAATTGGAAAAAAAAGTAACTTGCGTTACTTATTTGAAAAAGTAACTCAGATATTCTGTAAATTAAAAAGTAATGTGTTACTTTACTAGTTACTTGAAAAAAGTAATCTGATTACGTAACTCGCGTTACCTGTAATGCGTTACCCTCAACACTGCTTATATATGTCTATATATATATGTCTATAACCGGACAGTTGAAAAATAACGGGCATTATCTTCTTAGGCAACAACATCAGGATTTTGCGTCAAGTTTATGTATATTTATAGGCCTGTAAAGTGTATATTTCTATATTTTGTAACTGGGTACTATTTTAATCACATTTTGCTTTTGTTAAATTCACATAATAAATCCTTTTAGTACAAATAATCCATGTAGCCTCTTAATTATATATGAGATCATAAAACTAGCCTACATATTAATGTTAACAAACATTTATAATAAAAAAAAAATACAAATATTTTTTAAATAGCATAATTTCCTAATTAAGTATGTACTTAAGCATGTCACACTGCTTAAGGAAGTAAACAGATTTTGACAAATCTGTAGCCATAGCTAAATAACTTATTTTTACTTCAGTCGGCCTACCCATTTATCACAGGATTCATATAATGCAGAGAAAGTTTTCTGAAAGATTGATGAATCTGTATTACAATATACAGAAAGTCACACAGTTGACCTGCTTGTTTAAGTCCAGTTTAGTGGATGTTTATTTTTTTAACAACAGCAGGAAATATATTTGGTCTGGAATAAATGAGTTCACAGTGAGCAGTATAATGTTAGCCTATCCAAAAAAAGTCATATGATGCATTTTAAAGATCATTATTTTGTGTATTTGGTGTAACAGAATATGTTGACATGCTTTAATGTTCAAAAAACACATTATTTTTCAAATACTGTACATTATTGTAGGTCCTCTATGCCCCGCCTCTCTCAAACGCTTCGTTTTCTGCAAAGCCCCCTCCTTTGACAAGCGCAGTCTGCTCTGATTGGCCAGCTGGCCCAGTGCATTGTGATTGGCCACATTTTTTTTTTTAAATAGCCTTTGTGCACAGCCAGCCTTGTACTCTTCTAGGTTCAAAAAACTGTCTTCCATAAAATGCGTTGCACAAATTCGAACATCTGGGTTGTGCTGTTCTGTTGTAAATAAATCTTAACCAATGATTCCTAAATGCATCTACTTCCGGAAGGCCAAATAAAGTGCTTTTGCTTTCGCACTGAAACACAGCATCTCCCTGACATGCTGCTTCAACAGGACGACTGCTGTTCCTGAAACCAGGCCTTCTTTCTTTGGTGCACATTTGGGCGGCATTATGCTAATATTTCCACATAGTGACGTAGATATGTGGGGGCGTGTTAGAACGAGCCGTTTTAGGTAGGCGTGGCAGACTCTTAACTTTTATAAAGAATATCTCTTTGGATTTGAGACTTTAGTCTTTGCAACTTTACAGATCTTCTTTATGCACCAAGAGCTTGTTACACTCCAAAGAGAAAGGAAGAATTGAAATCGCATCATATGACCGCTTTAAATAGTTGAAACTCTTAAATAGGCGAGATGGGTAAAGTTACAATGACAGAAATGTCCTTAAAATGTCGAACCTTTGAAAATGATTAAACAATTTGTAATATAATTTTAATAACCACAAAACTTTACGTTCAAAGATTACGTTCAGCGCAGTAAATAGACGCTCGCGAACAAAACCATAGCAACAGCAGGCTGCTCGAGCGCTTTCTTTCTTTCAGTGAGGATCTGTAACAGACGAAATGTAAACAACTTTGCTATCAGTATTTATGTAGCGTATTTCTGTATCGCAAGTATATCACAAAAAAGTGTTTGTTTATCAAAAGACGGGCACTACGGTTGGACAAGTCTCGAGACTGAAACCCCAAACCCCCTCCTCCCCCCTTGAAAGTCACTGAATGACTTTGAAAGGTAACTTAACGTTAGCGCAGTGCTTTCATCTTTAGCTAACATTTGTAGGTGTGATATTTGCAACCGGTAATTTATCACCATTGTGACACTGAGCAAGACGATACCACAATACTAGATTAAAATATGAACAATATAAATAATCATATCCTTTGACTGTACTGTAAACTGTCTAAACCATTGTGGAGTGAAATTAAACTTGTGTTCAGAGTACTTCTCCTGTGACTGGGATATCATCTGATCTGTATGTCGTTCCGTACATCAGGTAGATGATGAGTTACCTGTTACCTGCGCGCAGGTGCGCTCCGTCCTCCTGATGCTGCAGGAGCACGCAGGTACATCCTCCTCCTCTGACTGTACAGAAGATGGACGTTTATCCTTCACTACTCTGTCTGGGACAAATCACTTTAGTTTGTTAATCGTGCCTCAGATATTTTAACTTGATTAATCCTATGAGAAGCCTTTTCAGAAGGAGAATTTCAATCGATCCTCCTAAAATGATGAAAGTCGTAATTTCTTGATCGTTGAAGGACGCCCGTCGACTGAGATGAACGAACAGCGGGACATTCAACTGTTTTCACTCTGTACACTTTTCATTTTCAAGCTATTTGTGCTTCAAGGTAAGTCTAATTTAAATTTTGAATCATTTAGAATTTTAGATTTTTATGAATTAATAATGTACACATTGCCTTTATAAAATCTACTATGGTACCATAGTTTTCCTGAAATACCTTATTTTTTTATTCCTACTACAGTGAAATTGTGGTAATATTGTTTTAGTCATAATACATTCAACAAAATAACAAAAACATTTAAAAAACGTAGAGATCCCATATTAATTTACAAATGGTATTTTGACAACAACAAAAAAAGTTTACAATGGTACAATTCTTTAGGGGTTTTACACTCTCAGATGAAAAGGTACAAAAGCTGTCACTGTGGCGGTACCTTTTCAAAAGGTGCACTTTTGTACCTTTTAGATACTAATATGTACACTTTAGGTACTAATATGTTCCTTTAAGGTACCAATATGGACTTTTTAGGTACAAATGTGTACCTTCTAAAGAGATACCGCCCCAGTGACAGCTTTTGTACCTTTTTTTTTTAGAGTGTTGTTTGCTATATTGGATGTAATTTATGTAATCTCTGAATTAATGAATTATGTAAATCTATCTTAAGCTGTGAAAACCTTAAAAAAAATAAGCATTCCAAACTTTTTGAGTGTACTAAGCATAATAGACTTTTATGTACTTATACAATAATTTACTAAAAAGTTTTGTTTTGGACCTATGCTGTATTTACAGACTAAAAGATACGTTTATAAATATGCATGAGTTTTGTTTATATAATTTTGCTTTTGACAGGATTTATTTGCCAGGAATCAAACTCAGAAAATAAACTACCCAGGTATGTGGTTGAGTCCAACTTCTTGTTCTGATGCTGTTGACTTTGTGATGCTGATGGCTAGGTGTATGATCATAATGTTTTTAGATATTTAAACATGTTGAGCATAGATTGCAGTTTGATTATACCTTTAAAAACTGGTGAACCCTATCAAACATCCGCTATAACAAGGAGGTTTTGAGCAGAGAGACAGTGTCAAGTTCTACATGCAATCACTGATAAGATGTTAAGTGTTTGGTCTAATGTTTTGAAGTAACCATTAAACCAGTTCCTTGAGAATCATGCAGTCCATCAGCGTGACTTTGACTGTATGGCATCTTAAGTGTTTCTGAACCTTTAGTCTCACAGTCGCCGGACTTTTAATACTGCTCTCTTTGTGCCACTTTTAAAAGGAGGGTTAATGCACTGCGGCAGAAACGGGATCTCTTCCGTGAAGAGGTGAGTATACCTAAGAGAAAGCGACAACCACACACACACACACACACACTCACAAATACTGAGATACACTCTCAGTGCTGACAAAGCTGTCTTTGTGGAGTTTACACAAATGCTACAGCCACTGAAAGCTCCACTCCCAAATGTCTGCAGTGGCAAAACCATGTGAAGGAATGCCAAGACAGGTTCACCAACATGGCTTAGTGGCTAGACATGGTATTGTTGCCACTATAAGCCAATAGACCCACGCACTTGGCAAATTCTTAGTACTGTTTTTTTCCTCTGCAGACCCTTAGCACAGTGCTGTCTGATTCAGCTATACCACGAAGAGTTCTTCATAATTATACAGCGAGAGATGCATCAACAGGTATTTTATATACTGTGTGCACACACGAACACATAAGATTTGCAGAGATATGTACAGTCTTACTTGAGTTTGCATGCTAGAAACATCAGTTATGAAGTTATATTTCAATAAACGAATGTTTTGTGAAGTTACGCCACTGTCAGCTTCATTGTGAACTAAGCTTTGTGTGATTTGGTCATCTAAGGCCAAATGTTTTTAGATTCATTTTTACCAATAAGGAATCAAATTTAAACGATAAAGGATTATGCGGGGTTAATATAGTTAACTGAAACCATTAAAAAATGTTAGTTGAAATAAATGTTTAAATAAAAATAAAAAACGCTGAAAGAAAATATTGAAAAAACTTTACATTACATAGTGTAAATAGAATCTATAGCTATTTTCACTTAGTGTAAATAGCATCTAACTAAGATTAGTAAATGCTGTAAAAGTATTGATCGTTCTTAGTTCATGTAAACTAGGCTAATGTTAACTAATGAAATATTATTGTAAAGTGTTTCCAAAATATTGTTCAAATTGTTACTGCCTTTAATTATTATCTTGGAATAAATTGGAATAAACTGCCTCCTCATTTTAAACTGCACAATTGGCTATAATAGTATAAACTATAATAGTATCTCAATGATGCTAAAATAACATTGGGAGTATCCAAAAAGCAGTGGTCAATTTAATGGTTAGACATTTAAATTAATGAACTCTACATGCGCAAAGAAATAAAAAGTAGCCAGAAACAGTTTCTAAGCCAAAGGGTTCAAATTCAAATTGTTCAATTCAAACAGTTGGAGGCTTTGGAAGCTTTGAGTAGGAGACCCCAAAGTTGAACAGTGAACTATTCAAACCCAACTATACGGTCCTTTAGGTTGCTTTAGACTGCCAAGCAAAGAAAAATAAAAAATCTGTCACAACAAAAACACTGGAGCTATTCACCTTCAGTGCTTGGCCCATAATTTTAAGTTTCATATTAATGCGTTGTGCAAAACACATAAGATTTGCAGAGATATGTACAGTCTTACTTGAGTTTGCATGCTAGAAACATCAGTTATGAAGTTATATATCAATAAACTAATGTTTTGTGAAGTTACGCCACTGTCAGCTTCATTGTGAACTAAGCTTTGTGTGATTTGGTCATCTAAGGCCAAATGTTTTTAGATTCATTTTTACCAATAAGGAATCAAATTTAAAGGATAAAGGATTATGCGGGGTTAATATAGTTAACTGAAACCATTAAAAAATGTTAGTTGAAATAAATGTTTAAATAAAAATAAAAAACGCTGAAAGAAAATATTGAAAAAACTTAACATTACATAGTGTAAATAGAATCTATAGCTATTTTCACTTAGTGTAAATAGCATCTAACTAAGATTAATAAATGCTGTAAAAGTATTGATCGTTCTTAGTTCATGTAAACTAGGCTAATGTTAACTAATGAAATATTATTGTAAAGTGTTTGTCCAAAATATTGTTCAAATTGTTACTGCCTTTAATTATTATCTTGGAATAAATTGGAATAAACTGCCTCCTCATTTTAAACTGCATAATTGGCTATAATAGTATAAACTATAATAGTATCTCAATGATGCTAAAATAACATTGGGAGTATCCAAAAAACAGTGGTCAATTTAATGGTTAGACATTTAAATTAATGATTTTACTGAACTCTACATGCGCAAAGAAATAAAAAGTAGCCAGAAACATTTTCTAAGCCAAAGGGTTCAAATTCAAATTGTTCAGTTCAAACAGTTGGAGGCTTTGGAAGCTTTGAGTAGGAGACCCCAAAGTTGAACAGTGAACTATTCAAACCCAACTATACGGTCCTTTAGGTTGCTTTAGACTGCCAAGCAAAGAAAAATCTAAAATCTGTCACAACAAAAACACTGGAGCTATTCACCTTCAGTGCTTGGCCCATAATTTTAAGTTTCATATTAATGCGTTGTGCAATGTACCTTTCTGTGTTTGTTTGTGTTGTAGAATATTGTGGGTGTCTTAATGGTGGCTGGTGCCAGGAGGAAGGACGCTGTGATTGTGCTCAGTTCCAGGGTCTCGGGGATCGCTGTCAAATCAGTAAGAAGCACACACTGAAGTTATATTAAATTCAAAATGAAACTTGTCTCCATGTAATTATAGTAAGGTACGGTCTGATATTATCATCTGCCACCCAGTGCTGACTATTAAATGTGGACGAAGGAACCCTGAATTTAATTACTGTACTAGAATTCAAGTGGCATTACTCACTGGTTCCAGTTAATCTACGTGACTATGTCTTACTGCATTTGGTAGCATTGGATTACAGATGTTCTGGGAATAGATGGCTGGTCACAAAGAGCTCTGTATGTGTGTTTAATTAACCACTCACTATAAAGCCAGGCAGCTGGTATGACCAACAGAATAACAGGTTACTACGTATACAGTATTTATATAAGCTATACTGATTACATGCCCAACGGGGCATAGATTACATGGGGCACAAATATTGAATTAAAAAAATATTTGTTTACATGAAAATATTAAGCACAACTTTTTTCAACATTGATAATAATCAGAAATGTTTCTTGACCAGCAAAATCAGCATATTAGAATGATTTCTAAAGGATCATGTGACACTGAAGACTGGAGTTATGGCTTCTAAAAATTCAGCTTTGTCATCACAGAATAAATTAAATTTGAAAATATCTTCAAATTTCATAGAATAATACATTTCACAGTATTACTATTTATACTGTATTTCTGATCAAACAGATGATGAGTAAACGAGTCTTCTCCAAAACGGTGCACATATTTGTAACCATTCAGTTCCATAATTCTATAGTATTACAAGGACCTACCAACCACAATAGTTTTTTTGTATAGGAGATTTTTGTCTTTTTTGTGTCAGTTCCCAACCATGGTCAGGACAGGGATGGGATTTGCCGTTCATGGGGTCAGCATCATTTTGAGACCTTTGATGGAATGTATTACTACTTCCCTGGAACCTGTTCGTTTATCCTGGCCAAAGACTGCCATTCCACAGAGCCCCAGTATACAGTGTGGGTAAGTTACAGCTGCGCCAGGTCTGTTTGCTATATATGTTTTTCTTTTGATACCTGCATTGCTACTTGATTTCTCTTTGGCAGGTTCATAACAGTCGTTCATGTAGAGCTTCAGTGTATTCATGTCCACGTGGTCTGAGTCTGTTCTTCCCAAATGAAGAGGAAATCTATATTAGTGGTTATCAGGTGCTAAAGGGAGGACACAGGTGAGTTTGGACATTTATTTAGCAAGGATGCATTAAATTACTCAAAAGTGATAGTAAAGACATTTATATAATGTTACAAATGATTTCTAAAATAAATGCTGTTCTTTTAGTCTTCCTGTTCTTTAAAGAATCATGAAAAACTCAAAACTCAGTTTTCACAAAAATATTAACCAGCACCTTTTTTTTTTACATTGATAATAAGAAATATTTCTTGAGCAGCAAATCGGCATGATTAGAATGAGTTCTGAAGGATCATGTGACACTGAAGACTGGAGTAATGATGCTGAAAATTCAGCTTTTCATAACAGAAATAAATTCAAATATATTAAAATAGAAAACGGTTCTTTTAAATTATTATCATATTTCAGGGTATTACTGTTTTTGGTGTATTTTGGACTAAATAAATGCACCCTTAAGCATAAGAGACCTCTTTTTCGAAACCATTAAAAAGTCTTAACGACCCCAAACCTTTTGAACAGTAGTGAATCTTGGATGAATTAAACTACAGGTATTAAAGAAAAAATATGCTGATGGGGAGATAAATCTTTCGGTTTGATGTGTATGTTTTGTCAGAGAACATTCGAAACCTTGGCCACTTTTGGTATTAAATAGCTTTGAGGTCATGATAGCATGATGATGATATAATATCAAAAAAAGTCCCAGGCAACACATTTCAATATCAAACTTGATCAAATTCTTGTGTTTTTTGTCTGTTTCTTGTGCATTTGTCAGACTGCTGAATCTTGGATGAATTAAACTACAGGTATTAAAGAAAAAATATGCTGATGGGGAGATAAATCTTTCGGTTTGATGTGTTTGTTTTGTCAGAGAACATTCGAAACCTTGGCCACTTTTGGTATTAAATAGCTTTGAGGTCATGATAGCATGATGATGATATAATATCCAAAAAAGTCCCAGGCAAGACATTTCAATATCAAACTTGATCAAATTCTTGTGTTTTTTGTCTGTTTCTTGTGCATTTGTCAGACTGAGTCTGCCACAGACAGTGCGTAATGTTTTCATTGAGCGCTTGGCTGACTATATCCTGGTGAAGAGCACGTTTGGCTTCTCTCTGGCGTGGGACGGAAGCTCTGGAGTCTACCTCAAAATGACCGAAGCACACAAAGGAAGGCCTTGTGGTCTGTGTGGAAACTATAATGATGACGGATCGGATGATCTCAGCAGCAGCCGCGGTGAGACAAACAGGCCCAGACACACACTCATCATCTCAGTCAGTAGCAAATTCAGGACAATTATATCAAAGCTGAGCAGAGTTGGATACTCAGTCAATCCCACTGTTGTCTATTTAGAGATGAGTTGTAACATTTTAGGGGCAATTTAATTATTAAACAGAATTTTATCATTTCTGTTGGAAAAAGTGTATTATGGTGTCCTTCATGCTTTGCATTTTGCACTATTAGGTACAGTCTCTGAAGACATTGCTGAATTTGGGAACAGCTGGACAGTAGATTTGCCCCAAGAGAGACCCTGTCCTGAGGTTGATCATGATTTCCCTGGACCTTGCTCATCTGAGTCAGATATGGATGTACGCTTTCCCGCACTGCATAATGGGTTTGAACTAAGCTAAATGGGTCTTAGAATGTATGATAGTTTAAAACAAGAGTTTTTAAGGTCAGAAAATATTTTTGATTATTCAACTTAAAATGTGTTTTAGCAACTTTGCCTGTTTGTGTGTTATCTGAGCAGGATGCCATCAGCAAATTCAGGACAATTATATCAAAGCTGAGCAGAGTTGGATACTCAGTCAATCCCACTGTTGTCTATTTAGAGATGAATTGTAACATTTTAGGGGCAATTTAATTATTAAACAGAATTTTATCATTTCTGTTGAAAAAAGTGTATTATGGTGTCCTTCATGCTTTGCATTTTGCACTATTAGGTATAGTCTCTGAAGACATTGCTGAATTTGGGAACAGCTGGGCAGTAGATTTGCCCCAAGAGAGACCCTGTCCTGAGGTTGATCATGATTTCCCTGGACCTTGCTCATCTGAGTCAGATATGGATGTACGCTTTCCCGCACTGCATAATGGGTTTGAACTAAGCTAAATGGGTCTTAGAATGTATGATAGTTTAAAACAAGAGTTTTTAAGGTCAGAAAATATTTTTGATTATTCAACTTAAAATGTGTTTTAGCAACTTTGCCTGTTTGTGTGTTATCTGAGCAGGATGCCATTGAGAAGTGCAGCGCATTGCTTTTCTTTCCTTTCATCTCCTGCCATGAGAACATTGACCCAAATCCATTTGTTGCCAGCTGTGTTTCGGACATGTGTGTGTAAGTCAAGTGTGGTGCTTTTGTCTAAATGGTGTAACTGAAGTTGAATCCTGCTGAAAAAAACAAGCTAAAGGTGGATTGCTGATCTTAGCTGGATTAAGCGGTTCTATGGTCAAACTTGTGTTTAGCTGGTCAGTTTGCTGGTCTAAAAAATACTCTAAAACTATCTAAACTGACAGGCCTTACCAGATTTTTCACCAGAGTGAGAGATCACCTTAGACTTGTTTGATAGACTTTTTCATCAGTTTTATTTAAAGAGTTATTCAGTATTATTTATATAATAATATATGATTTATTCATATTAATTTTAATTTTTCAATTACATTTTTAGAAATTTTTAATATAAGTAATTTATTAAGTTTTTTCATATTAATTACATTTATTTTTATTTCCATTTTAGTTTTAGTAATTTTAGTCCTTCAATTTCAATTTATTTAATTTCAGTTGCCAAATCAAATTTTTTTCTAAAGTAATGTTTGAATTTTATTTGATTTTATCTTTATTTTAGTTAATAAATAATTCAAATAAATGAATGACGACATTAATATTTTTAATAGTTTATTTTTAGTTAACAATAAGAACACTGATATAAAACTTCTTAAACCTTCTTTTAAATTTCAGCAATCATTGGATCACTGGAACTTTAAGGCCGGTTGTCTTAGAACTAAAATTAATTGGGAATTCTGTATCTGTAATTTGATCTTTTGCAATTATTAGCTTAAAATGTGGGAACATGACTGTAGAAAATAAACATAGTGAACTTAAAGTAAGATGACTAATTGTAGCATACTAACAGTATTAATATTAACCTTTGTGCTAACGTTAATGTTGAACATTTCTGTTTCTTACATTTAGGATTTTAATTAGAATAAGCATTTCTCTCTGTCCCTCTCCCTTCTTGAATATTTTTTTCCTCCCTAGCTTATTTCCAGCATTCCACACCTCCCAATTCCAACAGGATTATGTTAATTATAGTAATGAAAATACCTTGCATATGTCAAAAGCTGCAGAAAGAGTGTTTGTGAATATATGTAGCCTATACTATAGGTATGTGTGTGCATGCAGGTGTTTGTGCTTGTACTAGAATTTGTAAGAGTTTGTGTGTGTGGGGGTGTGTGTGTGTGTGTATTGATTACAGTGATGAAATAGCTGCTGGAGTTTATGAACAGATTCAGACTCAACTGTTGATTGAAGAGGTAGTGAGAGGATCAGATTGCAAGAGCCTGTTGAACTTACAGTCTCACATCACCATACTGAAAGAATTGACTTTTCCCTTATGTTCTTTCTTAGAACCATTTGTACTTTTGGCTGTTTAGTACTTATTAACCTTTAATTTTTTTTATTATTATTATTATTTCTAGGTCAGATGATGAGGAGACATTTTGTCGGACTCTTGTTGAGTACACCAGGGCCTGTTCTCATGTGGGATACCCCGTCAGAGAGTGGAGGGACAGTTTTCCTACATGCGGTCAGTCGGCTTTCATGTCATAAAGGAAACGCATGCCATAAACTTTGCAGCTTGTGATGTGATATGTTTGTGTTTCAGCGGACAGATGTGAGGATAGTTTTGTCCACAGAGACTGTATCAGCTGCTGCCCACCTACATGCATGTTTGAGAAAGAGTGTTTGGGAACCAATCTACACTGTCTGGATGGATGCTACTGCCCGGATGGTACAGAAAGACCAATAATCCGATGCTTTAATGAGCATAAAAATCTTAATATTTGTGAATGTTTGCTTTTATAAGAACTACACAAATAAGCAGTTTAGGGCACTTCAGAATGCATGTTGCAGTTATTTGTTGAACATTTTAACTTTAGTATGATTTTATTGACTTCTTTTACTCATGGCTCTCTTTCTGTCTGGCTTTTCTCAGGTTTGATCTTACAGAATGGCACCTGTATAGCAGTGTCTCAGTGCCCCTGTGTGTACCATGGTACACCATATCCTCTTGGTCATGTATTGGAGCAGGGCTGCACTGTCTGGTTAGAAACATCAAATTTTTACTCTTTTACACCTAAAACACCAAACAAAACTTTCTTTCATTTTTTTTTACCTATAGTTAACCGTAGTAGCTAATTATAGAAAACGGTTCCATAACAAATGAACTTGTCATGTGTTAAATTCATGAATCATTTAATTCAATTAATGAATTAATATAATGTGAATTACATTTTCAGTGTCTGTATGGGAGGAGTGTGGAACTGCACAGAGAATAATTGCACTGGTAAATAATTGCACCCAGTTTTACAGAATACGTAGAAGTTATTTTTACCACAATGTTTTGATGTAGCTTTCTACTGAGACATTTGCGTTCACCAAAGAAACTTTCTTTGCATGTGAATGTTTTTTTTTTTTGTGCAAATGCAAAAGTTTTACGAGCAAGCAGAAACTTTCTCGGGTAACGCAAAACTTTTGTTAGCAAATGCAAAGTTTCTCATGCAAACATAAAAGTATTGCACGCTGATGCAAAGTTTTTTCGAGTGAACACAATAAAAAGTTTCTCAGGCAAATACAAAAATTTTGTAGGTAAACGCAAAAGTTTCTTGGGTAAACACAAAAGTTTTGCAAGTGAATACAGTTCCTTGGGGGAACGCAATGTCTATGCAAAGTTTCTCAAGGGAGTGCAAAACGTTTGAACAAAATTTTTCAGGGAAACTCAACTTTTGTGAGCAAACGCAAAAACATTAAAATAAAATTTTTCCACCCATCTCATATTTTTGTCATCACCATCTTCTCTTTGGGGCTGCATTACTTAAAAAGTAAGTGTGTTTTGTCAAAAATGATTTTGGAATTAAATTATAATTTTTTTAACCTCCAGCGGAATGCACAGTAATGGGTGACGCACATGTGACCACTTTTGATGGGCGGATCTTCATGCACATGGGCTCTTGCCAGTATGTGCTAGTGAAGAGCCGCGGCAGCGCCAAGTTTACTGTGACACTACAGTACACAGCCTGTGGAGAGGTAAAAAGTGTGTTTCTGGGAATGTTTGGCATCAAGATGTTTTGTTTGTGTTTAATGGTGTCTCTCGTCTCTCAGTCTCAGGAGCACTCTTGCATCCACTCAGTGGCTCTGGTGGTGGATGAAGATGTCAGCAGGCAGGTCACTCTCACCAGAGAGGGGGAAGTTGTTATTGGGGCCAGTATGGCTGTCAATTTGCCTTACTCAGATGGTAAGGTTCTCAGTTTTACTTCAGTATTGGACCACTTTAATAGTAAATGTATTCAAAATGAATAGACAGCCTATTCATTTTGATGAAAGCAAAACTGTGAAGGTCAGTTCTAGATCATATCTAATTTTCTCATTTTTACTAAAGTCCATTATTTTTTATTTCACATTTCTAGGTTCAGTTCTGGACGTAGAAATGCAGTAATAAATATATGTTTAGTTAGTTAAAAATGCTTATAAATAGTAAGATTAAGTAATAATAGTAATAAAAGAATATAGATATAATTAAGAATAGTACAAAGCTATAAGTAGAGCAATAAATAAAAAAATAACAAAAATTTAAATATTTATTTTACTTGAACATATATTGGATTAAATAAATTGTATTTTGTATTATTTTTTTATTTGTTCTTATTTGTTTGTTAGACATGGTGAACATTCGCCGGCTGACATCTTTGTTTGTGGGTCTGCGGTCTGTCTTTGGCCTGAGGTTTCAGTATGATTGGCAGGGTGGACGAATCTACCTTCAGCTAGACAGCACCTGGATGGGCTCCACACTCGGCCTATGTGGGACCCTCAACGGAAACCTACGGGATGATTTCCTGTGAGAAATGGAGGCTGGTCCTCTGAATTTACATTTAGTCATTTATAGAAAATAATAGAATAATAGTAATAATTAATAATGATATATTATTAAATTATTATTATTATTATATAGTAATAATTTATAGTAATAATCACAATAGAATTTCTTTCAGGGAAACATTTTAAATGTCTTTTAATAACTTTTTGGTTTGCATTATGCAGTCTCTTTTATTAACATGAGTGTGTGCTTGACATGAGTAGGTTAGATTCCCAGGGAGTGCATGAACTCATAAAATGTATACCTTAAAGGCACAATATGTACGTTTTCGCCGCTAGAGGGCGCATATTCAAAACAAACAAAGAAACAAAGGCGTAGTTTGATGACGCCGTGACTGAGTGTGGAATCGTGGGAGTTGTTGTCTTCATCCCCACAGCCGATGCAATCCGACGGGACTCAGGCAGAAATCATGTTCATGGATGAGCTAATGATTTGTTAACGTAGTAGAATGAAGCAGGGTGAGGCTGAAAGCCTTCGAAGCGAAACGAGGCCGCTGAACGAGCGTGACACACAGCTCGAAAGTAGCGGAGCTTTTATTATGCCACAGTCAACTGCTTCCGCTGCTTAAGGTCGTGCGTATGTGGGGGAAAGCAGTGCTATTTTATCATACTAGATACATTTGAAAGTTGTGCGGTCTTCACCTGTCTAGTAAAACGCATAACATATTAAAGCGTCTTTGGTGTTTCCATGTTTTCTACAAAACAAAAAACAAAAAAATCGAAGGGTGTATGACATCATTGGCAGGCGACACAATGACACTATGGACACGGTCCGTGTCACTAGTTAAAATTGCTTATTTCTCTGGATTTAAACATTCTTCGAAACATTTGGGATAATGTAAGTACACAAGTCAGCAAAATATATAACACTGTTCTAGTAGTTTTTGGATATTTTAATAAAACAATCTTACATATTGTGCCTTTAAATGTGATAAGTCATTTTTTAATAAAAGTGTCTGACAAATGCATAAATGTAAATGATTGATGTGTAAGTAAATGTGTTATTATACTCCAGTTCTCCTGCTGGAATGATTGAAGGAACCCCACAGCTGCACGTCAATGCCTGGAAAGTGTCTTCAGCGTGCATAAGCCCTGTTAACATTCCTATTATCGACCCCTGTGAAATGAACCAACAAAATGGTACTTATGCTATCACTTTGCTTATTAGTTACAATATCCATGGTTGTCCCAAAAATTTGCTCTGAGGTTACAGAAGAGACCAAAATGTATGTAGGTGCAGATGCTTATTTAGAATTTATTTTATTGTTTTCTTAATTCTACTTATAAAATTTTTTATGTATGCATGTACGTAGCGAGAGCTCCTGGAAACCATACCAATCTCCTTGTGTGTTTTGAGCATTAAAATATTCAGAATTTAATTGTTATTAGATTCTGTGGCCTCTATCCTCTATCCCTATGATAGCATTTAATCTGATGTTTGATTTCTAGACTTTCATGTGATGCTAAAAAGGTTTTTGTTTCAGTGTTTTATGCTGCCCGGTGTGATGTGCTTTTGGAGGAAGTGTTTGCGGCGTGCCATGCATATGTTAGTCCCAGCATGTACCACCAGCAGTGCCGCTACCAGGCCTGTCGATGTGGCAGCACCTGCCTCTGCATTGCTCTGTCCCACTACGCATACATCTGCAACAAGCATAATGTCACCGTCAACTTCAGAGCACACGTCTCTGAGTGTGGTTCGTTGCTCATACCTACATCTCTCTGTCTGCCTATCTATCTGTCTATTGCATGAGTATGTTTAGGAGGTCATTTGTGAATGCGTGTGTGTAGGTATGGTGTGTTTAGGAGGGATGATGTATCACCCATGCACATCATCATGCGGGAAGACGTGTCAGTCAATCAGCAGTGGTGAAGTGTGTGATGGGGACTGTGCTGAAGGATGCAGCTGCACCGAGGGAACATTCTACGATCACGCTCGCCAGCGCTGTGTGCTGCTGTACGTCTGAATACACCAATGCCTGGAAAGTGTCTTCAGCGTGCATAAGCCCTGTTAACATTCCTATTATAGACCCCTGTGAAATGAACCAACAAAATGGTACTTATGCTATCACTTTGCTTATTAGTTACAATATCCATGGTTGTCCCAAAAATTTGCTCTGAGGTTACAGAAGAGACCAAAATGTATGTAGGTGCAGATGCTTATTTAGAATTTATTTTATTGTTTTCTTAATTCTACTTATTAAATTTTTTATGTATGCATGTACGTAGCGAGAGCTCCTGGAAACCATACCAATCTCCTTGTGTGTTTTGAGCATTAAAATATTCTGAATTTAATTGTTATTAGATTCTGTGGCCTCTATCCTCTATCCCTATGATAGCATTTAATCTGATGTTTGATTTCTAGACTTTCATGTGATGCTAAAAAGGTTTTTGTTTCAGTGTTTTATGCTGCCCGGTGTGATGTGCTTTTGGAGGAAGTGTTTGCGGCGTGCCATGCATATGTTAGTCCCAGCATGTACCACCAGCAGTGCCGCTACCAGGCCTGTCGATGTGGCAGCACCTGCCTCTGCATTGCTCTGTCCCACTACGCATACATCTGCAACAAGCATAATGTCACCGTCAACTTCAGAGCACACGTCTCTGAGTGCGGTTCGTTGCTCATACTTACATCTCTCTGTCTGCCTATCTATCTGTCTATTGCATGAGTATGTTTAGGAGGTCATTTGTGAATGCGTGTGTGTAGGTATGGTGTGTTTAGGAGGGATGATGTATCACCCATGCACATCATCATGCGGGAAGACGTGTCAGTCAATCAGCAGTGGTGAAGTGTGTGATGGGGACTGTGCTGAAGGATGCAGCTGCACCGAGGGAACATTCTACGATCACGCTCGCCAGCGCTGTGTGCTGCTGTACGTCTGAATACACCAAACGCCAACAACCCCACCCTTGCCTTGTCATTTCTGAATACTAGCTTATAAAAGGACAAAGTTTCTCCTTTTCTAACTGGGTCTTGTTTCCTTTCAGCTCCCAGTGTCACTGTTATTTCATGGGTTCAGTCTTTCAGCCTGGTGAAGTGTCCTTCAGCTCATCTGGACCATGGTGAGTGTGTGGACATGGAGGATTGTGTTGTCAAACATGTACGTTTGCATGGACCAAAGAGCTGAGTTTGAATTCTAAACACAATTTCCCAATCTTGTCATTTTTAATTATAATAATATTTCACAATATTACTGTTTTATTGTATTTTTGATCATTTAAATGCAGGCTTGGTGCGCATAGGATATCCATACATAAGAATGTGTGCTATTTATTTAATTTAATGAAAAAATTAAAAATATTTTACATGTATATTTTTATCATTTATTTTGGATATTGCTGTGTTTGTTTAAATTTCATAATGATTTTTCTTTAGTCTCTGTAGAAATGGTCGTATGGAGTGTGTGCCTGAAGAGAAAGGTAAACTTTTATTTATTTATTTTTTCTTTGCTCCATTTCATCTATTCTACTTCATCTACTCTATTCACTTTCACCTCTATTTTCCCCGTGAAAAAAGTGTTTTCATCTTAGAGGTTCAGCAGTACATTCCTCAGAGGTAGCGCATTGAGCGAACTGAATGCTGGATAGATCTGAACCTCAGATACACATTCACAAAGAAAGAGGGAGACTTGAGGGTTGGAGATAGCAAATTCCAACAAAAAAACTTCTCTTTTTTTTCTTGTCTTTTTGACTTTTTTCCAGACTTTTTCAAATGACAAAATACTAAGACATTGCTCATTTGCAAGATTTGGCTGTGATTTAAAATCTTCAGTACAGTATTCAGGTGGCTGCATTATTAATGAATCCATTTTTGTTTTTCAATTGAGTACATTTTAATCATTTAGATTGAACTGGTTGCCTGATGATAATTATTAGTAGTGCAATCATCACTATTACTCATACTCATGACTATGGATTTGAACACAGCCCTAACTCAAATTGCTAAATGTTGGCACATAACTCTTTCCGCGTTGTTTTAAATGACACCTGAAGTCATGTGTCTTGTTGAAGATAATGGAAACTTTCTTTCAACCATTCTCTTTCCATCCATTTTTTTCAGAGCCTGAGAGAGGAGATTGTCCCAATGGAAAAGTCTACTATAGCTGCAGGGGTCAGAGTGGGCGTGGACCTTCAGGTGTGGGCGTGGCCTGTGAACTGACCTGTCGAAACCTGATGCTGAACCTGACCTGCCCTCCCATGACCCCATGTGTACCAGGATGTGGATGTCCTGCTGGGTAATCACTGTCGTCTTTGCATTTGGAACAAATGTTTTGAAAAGTATGTGTATCTATTGACATGTAATGTTACACCATCTTCTTCAATTGGTGCAGGCTAGTGGCTCATAATGGAGAATGCTATTACCCGGAGAACTGCCCTTGTGCATGGCTCGGTCTAGAGTATCTCCCTGGAGAGACAGTGGACACTCCATGCTACCGCTGGTCAGTTGGTTTTAGTGTGCTTAGCTTCCATAATTCTGTTTTCTGTTAATGGGTGGTTCTTCAATTAGTGGAATTTTTCTGTTCCCTGTCTGTGTGTCTAATTACTATTTCCAAATTAAAAGTGTTGAAAGGTTATATATATGACAAAATCCCTTTTAACTTTTAAAATGTGTCTTGAGCACTAAATCAGCATATAAGAATGATTTCTGAAAGACCATGTGACACTGAAGACTGGAGTAATGATGCTGAAAATTCAGCTTTGCATCACAGGAATTATTTAAATTTTTACATTACATTTTTACTGTATTTTGATCTAATAAATGTAGCCTTGGTGAGCATAAGAGACTTTTTTCTAAAACATTTAAAAAAGTTTTACCAACCCCAAACTTTATTTTCTCCCAGAAATTATAAATGGCATTACCATTACAAGTCATAACAAAAATCCACACCATGATGCATTATAACGAAATTCAATTTATGGTTGTTAAGGCCGCGATTACATCTTTATTCCACATTTGATAGTTGTTTTAATATAGATGAAACACAGTTAGAAAAACATTTTTTTAATAGTTTAAATAATCAGAAAAGCCACTAATTGAGGAATAATAGTGTACAGTATGTGTTTATGTTTAAGTAAACCATTGTACCACCAAGTAACCATTTCATTTGGTTTCTCTCTGTGTCTCTCCAGTGTGTGTCATCGTGGGTTCTTTAACTGCACATATTTGCCATGTCCAGCGGTGTGCACCATTTACAGCGACCGACATTACCACACATTTGATGGCCTGGAGTATGATTATGTCAGCGACTGCCAGGTTTACCTGGTCAAGGTACTTCCTGAGTGTGCATGTTTGTGATTTTGGGTACATTAGCAAAAAAACTAAAAAAAGCCAAAATGCAGACCTATAAATCTAATATTTGTTTATTTTGAAATTAGAGACTTTATTTGAAAGTTTGGGGTCAGTAGTAAATTCAAATGAACAGCATTTGTTTGATGTAGAAACCTTTTGTAATCACTACAAATGTCTTTATTGTAGTTTTTTTTAATCAATTTAAAGCATATAATACTTAAGTATAATGTATTTTACAAGGGAAAAAAAATCATATTCACCCCAAACCATTTTTAGGTTACAAGCATTACTGTATAATGCCCACCCTCCACTGTAGATATAACCATCGGTCATTTAAAAAACCCACAGTGGTTTCTGGACATGTACCATGGTAATAGTGCTTTTTTGTGTGGGTAAGCTTAACTGTAAGAGTAAGCATATCTTTGTGTACAAGTGCTGTAAAACAGTGACGATTGTTTGCCTTGTGTGCTGGTCTTAGGACCAAGTTGAGAGGCGCTTAACAGCTTGCCTTCAACAAAGAGTGTGTTTCACCAGTTGAACGTGTTGCACCTTTAAAGCGAAGAATTTTTAACGAAGGGCCAAAGAGTGTGTGCGTGTGTGTGCTCTCACACGTTGCGGACTTCAGTAGGAACGGATAAAGTAGCAGGAAAAGAGATCTGCTTCTACCGCCACTAATCTTGGGAAAATCAGAGGGGATTTTTAATTAGAACAGGGCTGTGGTAATAGAGCCAGAGTTAATGTCAGTCCCAGCACAGAAACTCAGCAAAGAGCCGCACATAACAAAGAGCAATCTGTTCCCTATCAGCCTACGCAATGCAACCTGCTACTGGCCTTAATGACTGAGAAAGTGTGTATGCATGTGTGCGTCGTTTGTGTGTGTGTGTGTGTGTGTGTGTGGATGCTTAAGATGCAGGTGAATAGACTTTGGTGTCTCCTAAAGGCCAGTGATTCTCTGAGGAGTCTACTGATCTACCCGGGGGACAGACTTTTCCATCACGACAAAAAGAAATGGCTTTAGTCACACACACACACACACACACACACACACACACTCACAACAACACACTAGGTTTCATTGCTTAAAATATGATACAGCAATGCATTGATTATTTAAATATGATGTGTCACTTTTCAATGTTAAATTACTTTATCTTGTTCTAGTTTAATATGCAGATATACAGATCTATAATTAAGACATTCATTGGTAGATTTCCTGAAGAGTGTAAACAAAGTGACTCTGTGGTGCTTTCAAAACATTGTTCGTTTGAGAGGTCCAACATAACAGCTTCTTGCTCAACCAATGGGATGAGACTGGGGTGGGATTACCGTTAAAAAGATTAAGTCATTTATACTCACCAAGGCTGCATTTATTTGATAAAAAACACAGTAAAAATAGTAATATTATGAAATATTTGTACAATTTAAAAGAACTGTTTTCGATTTTAAGATATTTTAAAATGTAATTTATTCCTGTGATGCAAAGCTGAATTTTCTGAATAATTACGCTGGTCTTCAGTGTCACATGATCCTTCAGAAATCATTATAATATAATATAATATAATATAATATAATATAATATAATATAATATAATATAATATAATATAATATAATATAATATAATATAATATAATATAATATAATATAATATAATATAATATAATATAATATAATATAATCTACCTGGTCAAGGTACTTCCTGAGTGTGCATGTTTGTGATTTTGGGTACATTAGCAAAAAAACAAAAAAAAGCCAAAATGCAGACTATAAATCTAATATTTGTTTATTTTGAAATTAGAGACTTTATTTGAAAGTTTGGGGTCAGTAGTAAATTCAAATGAACAGCATTTGTTTGATGTAGAAACCTTTTGTAATCTCTACAAATGTCTTTATTGTAGGTTTTTTTAATCAATTTAAAGCATATAATACTTAAGTATAATGTATTTTACAAGGGGAAAAAAATCGTATTCACCCCAAACCCTTTTTAGGTTACAAGCATTACTGTATAATGCCCACCCTCCACTGTAGATATAACCATCGGTCATTTAAAAAACCCACAGTGGTTTCTGGACATGTACCATGGTAATAGTGCTTTTTTGTGTGGGTAAGCTTAACTGTAAGAGTAAGCATATCTTTGTGTACAGGTGCTGTAAAACAGTGACGATTGTTTGCCTTGTGTGCTGGTCTTAGGACCAAGTGGAGAGGCGCTTAACAGCTTGCCTTCAACAAAGAGTGTGTTTCACCAGTTGAACGTGTTGCACCTTTAAAGCAAAGAATTTTTAACGAAGGGCCAAAGAGTGTGTGCGTGTGTGTGCTCTCACACGTTGCGGACTTCAGTAGGAACGGATAAAGTAGCAGGAAAAGAGATCTGCTTCTACCGCCACTAATCTTGGGAAAATCAGAGGGGATTTTTAATTAGAACAGGGCTGTGGTAATAGAGCCAGAGTTAATGTCAGTCCCAGCACAGAAACTCAGCAAAGAGCCGCACATAACAAAGAGCAATCTGTTCCCTATCAGCCTACGCAATGCAAATATAATATAATATAATATAATATAATATAATATTATCTGCCCAAAAAACAAATCATATTGTTATCCATGTTGAAAACAGTTGTGCTGGTTAATATTTTTATGGAAACCATGATTTTTGTTTTCAGAATAGAAAGTTCAAAAGAACAATTTTTTCTTTTATAGATATCTTATTATAAATGCCTTTTTGATTAATTTAATGCATCCTTGCTGAATAAAAATATGACTTTCTTTAAAAAATAATCTTACTGGGCCCCAGATTTTTTGCAGTTTTGTTTGATTGATGCTGGTCACACAAAAATCACACACTTTGTCTTTAAGAAAAGGTGTTGTTTTTCATATCTAAATGTAGAGTGTTGGTGAGACTGAGGTGTCCATCATGGCTCAAAATAAAGATTGCTACGAAAGTGGCATTGTCTGCATGAAGTACCTGCTCATCTATGTTGGACTTACTAAAATCTACTTCAGTGACAACTCTGGTAAACCTGTGAGTAAAAGACATATCCCATCTTTAGCTGATTAATGGCACATTTGTCCTTTCATAAACTAGGAGACTGATAATTGTTTCTATGTTAACTTGTAGTCTATATTTACTGTAGTCTGTGTTGATTTGAATTGGTTTGTGTTTGTCCTCCAGAGCTCTTCTACTGTTGTGGGAAGAGGATATGAGTTTCAGTTATGGGGTGCGGGATACTACACTGTGGTCCACTTTCCTGCTCAAGATCTGACCATTTTATGGGACCGCAAGACCACTGTCCATATTCGTGCTGGACCCCAGTGGAAGGTCAGTCATTCTCTCTGAATCAGCAGTATAATTTAATACTCTATAAACCGTATTTATTATTATAATGTATTTGGCTGTGTTTTTAGGGTCAGATGAGTGGTTTGTGTGGAAACTTTGACATGGTAACAGTTAATGACATGACCACGGCTGGACATATGGAGGTCAGTAACGCACAGGCCTTTGGAGACAGCTGGGCTGTTGGACAGGTATGACACTTCAGGATACTATGAGACTGGAAAATGTATCACAGTCCAAAAAACAAAAAAACAGTTCAGCAGTACAACTGTTTTCAGCACTGATATTAGTTCTTGAGCAGCAAATCAGCATATTAGAATGATTTGTGAAGGATCATGTGACACTGAAGACTGGAGTAATGATGCTGAAAATTCAGCTTTGCATCACAGGAATAAATTAGATTTTAAAATATATGAAAAAAGAAAACTATAAAATTGTTAAAAATAGAAAATTATATTTCAGCTTTTACTGTATTTTTGAACGAATAAATGCAGCCTTGGTGATTATAAAAACCTTGTTTTAAAAACATTTTACAAATCTCATTGACCCCAAATTTTTAAACGGTGTATTCTTAACATTTTTCATGCTAACTGTGGTTTCTGCCATAGTTTTATTACTAGTGTAAAATCATAGTAAACTGTACTGTACATTAGAGTTACACTAGAAGTTTAGATTGACTAAACAGCTTTTGTGTTTATGTGTGTGCAGTGTGAGAGCGACTTTGTAGTTCACAGACCGTGTGAAGGAGATCTCAGTCGGCAGCCGTATGCTAAGCGGGAGTGTGGCCTTCTCTACAGTGACGTATTTGCTCCATGCCACAATGTGGTGAGCAGCTCTCCTCTGGGGTTTAACAACACATTTGCCCTACAGATAAAAAGGCCACATCTTACCCACAGCCACACACAGGCTGGAAGACGGCATCAGAAAGACACACACACACTGTCTGACTCTGCGATGAACCATCTGATAGAAGCTTTGAGATAGTTTGCCATTCACAAACTGGCCACTAGGGGGGCTGTAAAGGTTTGAAAAGCTAGAACATTCCACCATTCACACATTCAGGTGGAAGTCAATAGTCCTGAGTGTGTGTTGCATAACCAATTGTGTGACAGGCTAATTGGGATTTTGGGGATCCATGTATTGTGTGTAACTAATACTTGTGGTCCCAAAGGTGGATGTGACCTGGTTTTATAAGAACTGTCTGACGGACACCTGCAACTGCAACCGTGGGGGTGACTGTGAATGTCTGTGCACCAGCATTGCAGCATATGCACACAAATGCTGTCAAAATGGTGTCACAGTGAACTGGAGATCCCCCACCGTGTGTCGTGAGTACAAGCATACACATAAGGAAGCACATGAACTTTTGACCCGTTTGTGCCATCTGTCATTGAGGTTAATGGGTCAAAGACGAAAAGAGGTTTTCAAGCATCAAAACAATTAAAGTTTAATACAGCTTCAAATTAGAATGTGTCCTGTTTCATTTTATTTTTATCTGAGCAAAAAATAATGGCTGTCATACATTTTTACCTTGATTTATAGAAGACACCCACTTAAATGTCATTCAGTGTAACAATAGCTCATATACCAAGAAATCTTGTCAGGCATATTTAGAACCAGAATCATTAGATGACATTAAAAGACTCACAGAATCACAGTGCAGCCCACAAAACTAATAAATTGTCATTTTAAATCTTTACCAATCTTTGCAAATATCCTACAAACCACTAGGTTTTACCCATTTGTCAGCAGTTCTTAAGTTTTTAATCATTTAAAATATAATGAAATTTAGTATGATCACATTTTCTTTGATATATTTTAATAGGTACATGGTATTAAATTTTTACATAAATATGTATCTGTTACGCTGATTGACGATGGAACATTATTTCAACCATATTTTGACATTTTATATTCACAAAGGTTATTTGAAACATTAAAGTAGACACTTTACTTGCATTTAATATGCTTTCTATTTATATAAAAAAAAAATTTAAATTGAATTTGATGAGGACAACAAAATAAGATGTCTTGTATTTGGCCCTAATACCCACAGACAAACCAACATTTCTAATGCAAAACTAACCCAGCATACAGTTCGTACTTTTCAAAACTGCTCCTCTTTGCTGTCAGGATCTGTTTATATAATAATACTTTGATTACGTATTCTGTTTCAGTTGCAGATTTGTCACATTAAAAAAGTTAAATGTGCAGCTAATGCTGTTTCATGTTGCTTTTTAAGCTGGTAATGTTGAAATAACGCATGTGATTGTGGCTAATATAAGTATTCTTCTTTTAACAGCATATGACTGTGAATATTACAACCAAGGTAAGAATGATTTATTATGTTTATTTGCCTAGAATACTTCTGTAAGCACCAGAAGATCTTGGCGCTAACCTTTTTATTTATGCATGCGTGTTTAGAGTTGGGAGAGGGTCCGTTCACTCTGTCCAGCGCAGAGCAGAATGACTCTGCATGTGTGTTTGGGGCAAATGTGAGCAGTGGTGAAGTGTTTCCCCTCCTGAGGACCAATGCTCAACCCAGCACCATTTTCCACTTCATGATCACAACTGGACTATATAAGGACCGAGCTTCCAGTGAGCACATACTCTTCACATCAACAGCAAAACAAATAAGTGAAAGAAATCACAGAAGAAAGAGATTAAAACTAATGTGCAATCAAACACATGCTTACATGCAAAATACAATGACCTGGTGTTTTCATTTTGTTGGAGTGGATCGGTTTGCATTAAATGCTGCTCCACACTAACTCCATCTTTGCAAGAGCTGTGAGTTTGGGTCACTTACAACGTGCATTTGAAAACGCAACTCACAAACCACGCTCCCAAATTTCTGACAAGAATCATTTATAAATCTGTTGTCAGCAAAAGAGAAGTCTGTGGTTTCCTGTCAAAATAAAAGCTCTATATTTAACATTTGAAAGCAAAATAATTAATATTAGTATATTATTATTAAATATTAGTATTGTAATTTTACTGTTGTACTGTAAAATGAAATAATAATAATAATATAAATAATAATAATTGTTTTGTATTTTACAGTAAAATAATGTATTTCTTAATTGATTTGTTTCATTTTTATAATTGCAATAATAAAATTAAAATATTATTTTGAATAATTATTATTATTATTATTAAATGTCCGATTTTTTTATTTTACATTACAATAGTAACTGTAATATTTCTTTATTGATTTATTATATTATTTATCATTTAAATAATAATAGTAATAATAATAAACGAAAATCGACCAGCTTCTGAAACAAAATTATTAATTGTTTATCTCTACCATTTATTTTTAGGCTGAATAGTAGCATCTACTGATGTTGCATTTTTTATTTTGCACTGTTTCAGGACTTCCTGTTGCTTCACTGGAGTCTGCAGAGAGGCCCAACTACTTTCTGTGTGTTACTGGGAACCGTGGGTTGCGATTGGAACACTGGCAGCCTGGGGAAGAGTTCAGACGGAAGGCGACCTTCATCCACCACCAGGGTCTGTGGTTACCTGGGCGATCTTCCTTTGAGTTGCACAGTCAGAAGGGTGTCTTCCTCACTCTTTCTCATACACATGCACGTGTTCAGAACTACGACCACTCATACACCTTCAAAATCAGCAGCAGTTTTATCATTGAGGGTAAGACCGGTCTGCAAATATCTATATATCAAATACGCTGTGCAAATATAAATTATCTTATCATCAAGCCCATATTACCTACACTGATTGTGGAATGGATATAAATATAGTGCAGTGTGTTAAAGAGAGCAGGCACACATATTGGAAATGTGGAGCTCTGATGATGCACGTCATATAAGCTCATATTACACCGAACGTACACTTAAAAAGCTCCTATAAAACAACAAGCTTATCAACCTCATTTGTAGTGCTTTCTCTAATGTCTCTAATGTTTGTGATGGCTGTGTTCCTGCATTTTAGAGAGCAGTTTTGTGATCCCCTACCGCTTGATGTGCGAGTGGAAGTATCATGCATGTGCCAGCCCATGTGTGAAAACATGCAACGACCCCGATGCCACACGCTGCCAGTTTTTACCTCCGTAAG
Source organism: Sinocyclocheilus grahami (assembly GCF_001515645.1). NCBI lineage: Eukaryota > Metazoa > Chordata > Actinopteri > Cypriniformes > Cyprinidae > Sinocyclocheilus > Sinocyclocheilus grahami. Next base: position 90,309 of record NW_015506149.1, read on the forward strand.
ATCATGTGCATATGCCAATACAATAATATATGTGACAGTTATACAAAAGGTGCTTGGTAAGGCAGGTATTATGCATTGTCATGTTTTACTACAAAGTCAAAAGGAAGATATTTATGAAAAGGAAGTCTTTAGGACTAGGGGACGGGGCCTCAAGATGACAAAAAAATATTACACTACAGTACAGTTCTTGAAACTTTTGAAGTCACAACATGAATCATGGTTACTGAATTTAATTAAAATCAACACTCCCAGATTTCGTTAATGAAAAAAGGCTACATGTTCTTTATCGAAATCCAATATTAGGAGGAAAATATGACCTAGACGTATTGTTATGAGATTCACCTGTACAATTTCTTTAGACAAAGTAAAAATCCAAATCTGTTGTCTTTCACTGTCTGATCTGGTTTAGAGTTGAAGGTTGTTTTCCACGTTGTCCCAAGTCTATGCTGTTGGACGAAGTGACCAGGCGGTGTGTTTACAAAGAAGACTGTACGTGTGAAATCATAATTTGCATCACTTTCATCTTCATCCTCTCTTTTATAAACATGTATGCACACTGTTAGATTTGTCTTAGCACCTGTGTTGTTTCTGATGCGCTTGCAGGTGTGATACTGTCTCCAACTCCGACTCCTTACATGTTCGTGACCCGATCAAACAGAACCACGGCGACTCCAGCCTCTGCTCCCACAACCACAACAGCTCCCTCCACCACAACGGCAACACCAAGCACCTCTCCGAGCACAACTGCCAGTACTACAATCATAACTACACCTTTGGAAACAGATGATTTAATTGCCAGCCCAACTACACCCACATTACCACCAACCACAGTCTCTTCAACTTTGGCTGCCACCACCTCCACTGAAACTCCCACAACTCCCTCTCCACCAACCACAGAACCCCCTCTAGTCAGCACTGCCCCACCCACCACCACAGCCACGCCCACTACAGAGCCCATAACAACAGTTTTAACCACTTTATTATCTACCTCGACCACAGAGATGCCAACCACACCCGAGGCCACCACCGAACCAGAGACAACGTCTCCAACAACCACCGTCCTGCCTGTTACAACCACCACTGTCATTACAACCGAGACCACAACGTCAGAACCGACTTTAACAACCTTCACCACTGAGACAAGATCTGTCTCCACAACAACCGAGGAGCTCTCAACTACCACAGCAGCCGTACCAACAACCTCTGAGATATTGCCTTCACCCTCCCCTTCACCGGAGACAACAGGAATAACAACAGTGCTTCCTCCGTTCCTTCTACCCACAGGGCCTTGCACGGTAAGAGTTCACTGAATAAATACAACTTTAAAACTTGCAGGTAAAGATTAAGAATCAGAGAATTGTTAAAGTCTCATTCCTAGTATGTCTGAGTGTTCTAAGAAAAATGTTTTGCCAGTGATATGTTTTGATTCATCTTCCCTGAGATATCAGTGATGGATTCAACAGTACTAAGTGAGAGTTGATATCTCCCATTTCCCTCCCTGACCTGGATACCTCTCTGACACATTTACACACACATGCTCATAAATATCAGATTAATCAAGATTAGTCGGTTATCCACATAGGATGAACACTACTTCCAGTCTTAACTCCTTGTTCTTGAGTCATTCCTGTCAACTTGCCAAGATGTTGATGCCCTGAGGGAAGAATCATGAGTTAAGATGCGGTACAGTGAATAATTGATGAATCTGTCATAATATAACACAAGAACAGGCATCAGAAAAGATAACTGATCAATGCGTACTGCCTGAAATCATCCCAAGGTGCCTTATATCGTTTTTGGTGGTGGAAGGGTTTATGTGCTGTCTGTCTCATGGGCGTCTCTGTTTTGTATCCATACAGCCTCCTTATTCATTACGTGTGGATGAGTGCAGTGAGTACATCTGCTTTAATGGACAGCTGATGCTGCATAATTCCTCTCAGCACTGCAGATACAACATCAGCCAGCCACAGTGCAACCTGCTGGGCACACCGATCCAGACCAACACAGACCCCTGCTGCCCACTGTGGCAGTGCCCATGTAAGACATACACACATGACCATTCAGATTTGCTCTAGATGGGAGGTGGTTATATCTGTGGTTTTTTAGTAGTAGTTATATACTATTGTATTTTACTTTTTCATTTTAAGTTATTTTTAGTCATTTAGTTTTTTATGTTTTCGTTTTTTTTATGTTTCTACAGTATATAGATTTGATTTATTTTCGACTTATTTCAGTTAGTTGCAAAGGCAACATTACTTATTTTCCCTTAAGTTTTTTTTTTAGTTTAAAGGTCTGTTCACACGATAACTAATAACTATAACAATAACACTTAATATATCATTTAAAAAATCATTCTAAATTGATAAGAATATCCACAACTACAATGGTAATAACGCAGAAATTATCATTGGAATCACTTTCAAAATGATTTTTTTTCCCAGCTGATGAACACTAAATACTTTGACAGCCAATCAGTCTCCATCCTACTTTAAAGAGCTCGAGCATTTAAAGTGGCTGATGAAAAAACTGCTGCGCACGCTTATAATAAACAGAACATGATTGTGCATTGGTGTTGACTCTAATAAAGTTATCTTTATTGTTGTTGTTCTTAGTGTGAACAGGCCTTAATTTTTTCATCTAACATTTATATGCTATTTTAGTTAATGAAAACAAATTTTAATAGTTTTAGTTAACAGTAACAACACTGATTAAGTTAAAGTGTTTATCAGAAACACTTTATCATGTTATTGGCTTTTAATGTTTGTGTGTACTGTCAGGTCGCTGCTCTATAATCTCTGACCTGCGTGTGATCACGTTTGATGGGAATAATGTGGCTCTGTATGATATTGGTTCTTATATTCTGGTCCACCTGCCCAGAGAGAAAATAGTCGGTCACATTGAGAAATGTCCAACCAGTGAGGTAAACCCATGCTATCACTTTACCATGAAGAAATATACTGTCTTCTATATATGCTTTTCACATTTTATTGAATGCTTGACTTTTGCTTCCAGAGTGTGAACTACATCAGAAGACCTGTAAGTGTGTTAAAACGTTATCTACTGTATTATAATCATCCTAATGAGGATCACAAGCTCATTTAGCTTCTCTCTTCCTGTTAGACTCCCTCTGGTGGAACCTCTGGTCTGTGTTTTAAGAAGCTGAACATTACAACTCAATCGTATAGAATTATGGTCAACCGCTTGGACCGGAAGGTAATGCTGGCAAAATTTTACCTGTTTAGTCATGAAGTCATGTTGTTCTTAACACAACAAAACGCAAAGCTGTATTTTTAGTAGCTATTATTTCAGCAGCCATTAAATAATATCAAATTGTTTGTTTTTGAGTAAACTGAGTAAAATCCAAGAAAATGGCAATTGAAATTTGTTAACCAGGCAAAAGAAATTCTCATTTATTTAAAAGTCAGAATTGTATCATAATTCATGCATCTTGTGTCTCCGCTTAATCGTCGCTCATAAAAGTGATTTATGTTGTCGAGTAACAATGGTTTGATCTGACACAGGTTTCGGTGAATCAGATTACGGCACGGCTTCCTCTTACAAGGCAGAACCTCCATATTGATGACACCGGGACCATGTACATCATTAATACACCTGGTGGAATCAATATAAAGTGGTACCACAGCACTGGCATCATGGTCCTACAGTACACGGCTCCTGATAACACCTCCACTAGGGGGCTCTGTGGTCAGTGTGTTGTACTTGCGCTTTGTAGACAACTGTGACCATGAAATCAAATATGTCCCTGTTTACTTTCTTAATCAGTATCTGTGATCTTATTGTGCACAAATTATCAATGCATGTTTGTGCTAAAGAAGAAAAATGCTTTTATAATCTTTCATCAAAATGTAAACTTTTCTGCTGATGTAATCAGGTTTCATGGGTGGGGAAACATATATGTAAACAATAATAATATAATATCCTACTTTTCACAATATCTCCAAACCCATATACAAAATGTCCCACTCTGCATGAATATTTATTTATTTATATATTTGTTTAGTTTCATTCTGAAATGTGTCACATTCTAGAAGCTAAATGTGTTTTTTCATGTTGCTTTTAATAATTTAACATTTGTGGTCATGTAAGTGTGTTTGATGTATTTTGTTACCAGTGTATTTTGTTTTCTTTCTCAGGATGTTGTGATGGTAATCCAGCGGATGACCTGCGGCTGCCCAATGGTACAGTGGTCCGGGATATTGAGGACATCCCAGTATTTCTGCACGGATGGATGGTGGATACGTCAGAGGATACAGATTACTTCCGCAGAGTGGGAGACAACTGCACCACCGGCAACTGCTCCAAATGTTTCACCATGCTCAACCAGAGACCTTTCTCTAAATGTCACCACAAGGTACTACACACAAGCTTGAATATATATTCATGTGCAGGCGTCCTATTTACATCCATTGCTTTTAATAAGTAATTTGTAAATACTATTGATCAACGTTAGCTATAAAATCTTATTTAGCTTGTTCACATTTTAAATAATTAAATAATCATTACATTTTCGATATACATAATTTGGCCCATATACTGTATTAACTCTTATATTTTACACTTTGTCCTCCCATTTTCCATTTTGTTGTTATTGCTGACTAAAACTTAAACTATTACAAATCAGTTATAATAATTCAAATAAAGCTGAAATAAATTAAATATAAATATTACATTAAAAACTTATAAAAAAATCTTAAAAAATTGAAATGTTGCATTGACACCTGAAATAAAAGCTAATAAACCTAAATAAAAGTAAATACAAGTTTGAAGTTTAAAAAGTTGAAGTACTAAACTTACTAAAATAAAAATAAATCAAAGCAAAATAGAAAAATAGTAACAAAAGCCCATAACAAAAGTACTAAAGCTAACAAATTAAAATGAAATATAAAATAAAGGCTAATTCATAATATTAATAAATACTATAATAGTATATAAATAGTACTAAAACAACACAGATTTTTACTTTAATTTGACATTTTGTGTTTAATTTGTGAACGTTCATACTTGCCCTACATGTGACTTGACCATTTTATATTGGATTATTTTTTCCAAATGTTGTTTTGAAGGTTTCTCCAGAACACTTCTGTGATAAGATATGGGCTGGTGACCTACATTATAAAGAGCATGAGTGTGACTTCCTGGCTGCTTATGTGGCCATTTGTTACACGCATCAGATCTGTTTCAGCTGGAGGAAAAGCAACTTCTGCCGTGAGTGTGTTTACAGATACTGTTTGGATGCATTTTTTGCAAGGTTTTTGCTTAAATGCTTAATTTTTGACTGGTAGCATATTTTTTTCACTTTTGCATATTTGTATGTGTTTGTACATGCAGCACTCAAATGTCCTCCTGGTAAAGAATATAAACCCTGTGTGAATACATGTAAGACTCGGACTTGTCAAAACCGAGATTACTATGAGGAAAGCATCTGTTCTTCTATCAGAGAGGAGTGCGTTTGTAAAAGCGGTACCATCCTGCACCGAGCAGACTCTGCCTTCTGTGTCACCGAGGACCAGTGCGGTGAGAATGCCGCACTATGTGTTTGCTCGCATGAAAAATAAAGTGCTGTTGTGATAATGGCCTGTTATTTCCATGTGATCAGTGTGTACGGGTAACGATGGTGCTCCACGCGCCCCGGGTGAGGTGTGGAACGGCTCTCTGCGTGGCTGCTGTCTGTTCAAGTGTCTGGAGAATGGTAGTGTGGTTCCTGTAGAACCCGACTGCAGTTATGAACCTGCTCCGCTGTGTGAGAGGGAGGGAGAGTATGCAGTCGATGTGCTGGAGGAAGGAGTCTGCTGTCCTAAGAAGATCTGTGGTAAAAAAAAAACACATGGATGTATAATTCACAAATCCATCAGAAATAGTATACCATCCTGGCACATTTGATGTACTATTTTATTTTATTTTTTATATATATACTATGAGCTGGAAAGCTCTAATCACTAATGCTAATCTCACATACAATATGTACTACAGTTCAAAAGTTTGGGGTCTTTTCTTTTTTTGAAAGAAAGAAAGAAATTTGTACTTTTACTCTGCAGTTGTGCATTAAATTACTCTAAACTGACAGTGAAGAGAATAAATGTATCACAGTTTCGACAAAAAAAAAAATCAGCACAACTGTTTTCAACATTGATAATAATCGGAAATGTTTCTTAAGCAGCAAATCAGCATATTAGAATGATTTCTGAAGGATCATGTGACACTGAATACTGGAGAAATTACATTTTAAAATATATTACAATAGAAAACAGTTATTTTAAAATGCAGTAATATTTCACAATGTTTTTATTGTATTAAATAAATGCAATCTTGGTGAGCATAAGAGACTTCTTTCAAAAACAATAAAGTTGACAGAAATCTTAATTAGATACATGCAAAACATTTAGATTTTATCTTTCTGCATGACAATTATTTATCCTGTTTGTTTGTCCCCATTCTCTGTATAAATATGTTTATTAATTGTATTTACCTGTTTTTGTTCTTGACATGAAAATAGCCTTAGATGCTAATATGGCACAAAACATCCAAATAAATAATGAAACATATCAGATATGCACATTAAAAATGTACAGTATTTCCAAGAAAATATGCGTGACTAATGCTTGTGTCTTTGTGTGTAGAATGTAACCTCACCATCTGTCAGAGTGAAGTGCCCAGCTGTGAGAATGGAGACAAGCTGGTGATTGGTTACAGCACTCTGTCCTGCTGTCCTGAATACAGATGTGGTAAGAGCTCATGTAATCCTTACTCTGATTGGCTGTTTATTTGGTCAGTGGACAAAGGTCAGACTTCTGATTGGTCTCTGTTAGAATGTGATCTGCTGGCATGTCAGAGTGTTCCTGCCCCTATCTGCAGAGAAGATCAATTCCTGGTGGAGGTCAGAGGGGCACAAGCTTGCTGCTACAGCTACATGTGTGGTAATAATATATTATAAATACTTGAATACTACAGCTGACATTCTCATCTCTATGCTGACAATACATTCATGTTTGTATTAAATTATAATTAATAATAAAATATTGTTTTTTTTAGTATTTAATTATACTCGCACACACACACACACACACACACACACACACATATATATATCCTATTTTGGACAATACTGTATTATATTTACATTGGATTATCTCAACATTATGGGATTTTCTTGTATTGTGTGTTATGAGTTTATTTATGTATTTTTTGCATTTATATTTAAAACAAATTTTTGAAATATTTTGTTTTATATTTCTGTTACTGTAGCATCAGGTTTATGTCCCATCATCTGATCCACATGTGTGCTGTGGCTCCTGCAAAAACATCTCATGCTCATATCCCAGTGAAAACGGGACTACAGAAGTATTTATGGTAATCTGCACTCACCATCTGGTACTTTTTGTTAACCTTGTAAAGCCTGACATAAAATTATAGTCAGAAAAATAAAAAATTTTGAAATGGAAGAGTTTATTGAACCTTTAGACAAAATATTTTTTAAATCTATATGCATATGTGTTTTTGTTGAGTATGTGACATTTGATACTTCAGGCTTTTATGGCTCATATAATATGATATAAGAGAATATGAAGCTCATTCTCGAGAAGGAAAAACACCTCAATATTATTCAGGAGCAAAATTATGCAATTTGGTGCAGTTGCTGATATTTATATGACCAAAACGTTAGATGAAATTCTGATGCTTGTAATGTGAATCATTGAGATCTTTATAACAGTATAGCAGACATGAATTACATATAAATTTTACTTGTCACTCTATATCTTCCAATAAGTAAGATAATATTTAAATGCTTAGTTTTATGATCATATCATATGCAAAGATAATTGAAAAAAAAGATCCCTTTTAGACTTGCACTCTATTCATTTACTGCTTGTTTTCTTAAAAAAACTAACACTAGCTTTTCTAATCTTTTTGTATTCTATGTTTGTTTTCTTTTTATTTATTATACAATTAACAAAAGCAAAAAAGGCCTCTAACACTAGCTTTCTTTTTATTTATTATATAATAATTAAAAACCTTGCTACGTGTACTGCATTAAGCTAACTGAGACTTGTCATAGCACTTGCATATCATTGCTCTTTTGTTGATTTTGATTGCTTCCATTGTCCTCATTTGTAAGTCGCTTTGGATAAAAGCGTCTGCTAAATGACTAAATGAAAATGTAATTGACAGATATACAAATAAACATTCCTTAAATATTCCTTAGATATGTAATTTTTGATACATTTAAACATGATTTCTCTGAAAAATGATGAACCTAACGATCTAAAAGTTATTCTTGTGCTAAATTTATAACAATAAGTAAATATTTCAAAGCAAAAAGACACTTGAACCACAGCCTTAAGGGAGATGTTTTTACAAATATACAAAAGGTCCTTTTACTTGCTAAAAAAGTACAGATTTTGATCATGCTGATAATTTAGAGTCCATAGAAATTGGCACATTAAATATGATCCAGTATGCTGTATAGTGTTAATGTAATCCTAAACTTACCCTTGAAAGAAACTTTCTGCATTTTTGAGAGAGAAAAAAGGTAAAAACATTATTCATTGTATTTGTGAACATTTTCCCCTTTGAGGATGTGCACAAATTGACATTTTGTCAGATTTTATGGGGGCATTTTTTAGTAAATTTATCCACAAATTATTGCTACTGTAGGTCAAAAACACACACAAAACCACATCATAGTGTTTATGAAATCCAAAAAGCCTGAGCCTCACATGCATTAACCTGATAGTGTATTTTGATGTGGTTTGCAGGCAGGAAGTTCATGGGTGGCTAACTGCACACGCTTTGACTGTATGGAGACTGCGGTAGGCGCAGTAGTTCTGGCTTCTGGAGTGGTCTGTCCTCCTTTCAATGACACAGAATGTATTCAGGTCTGACTAAAATCATTGCACAATGCTTATAGCTTTTCTGTAAGAGTTTGTGTAGTTGTTCTAAGCTCTGTGCTTTGTGTTTCAGAATGGAGGCATAGTTCAAACATATGTGGACGGTTGCTGTAAGACATGTAAGTAAGAGTTTCTGGGGCTGGCTGTGCTTTCTGGGAATGCTGGGGGCTGTTTGGAACAGCATGATGGAGAAGCAGTGCTGGGCTTTACTAGCTGCTGGTTGCGTTGTGGTTAGATGCTCCCTGTTGTCCCGGGGGGAAAAATGAGCGCTGCTGTACACATCTCATGGGCCTCTTTCATTCTTTTCTTTCAGTTTCAATTTCATGTGCTTTTCCTTGTTTTCAATTCTCTCTATAATATAATGAGTATACACGCCATGATCTAGGAAGAAGTTTATATATTTCAGCACAAAACAAAGTGCTTACAGGGTTTTTGTGATGAATACTAATGAAAGCCAGATTGCTATATGGTACTCATCTCTATACATTCTTAACTTAATCTTTGTCTTTTGTGGCTCAAGCTGGATTTTGTGCTATGGGATTGGTGTTTGTGGTTTTTAAATACCTCTTGTCAAAGCTTGGTGCTTTATGCACAGTATAAACAGGTTCTGATGAATGCAATCAGAATCAGTATGTACAGTAATGACTTGTTTGAGTTACCAATATGGGTTTTTCAGTGGCCCATGTTTCAGTTTTTGATCAGCTTAATGACTTCAAATGATATTTATGCTAAATCTGGGTTCTCATATTTTTGTAATGTCAAGGAATTTTAAAATAATGTGATATCTAAGCCTAAAAAAGTAATGTACATTGATCAAATCTAAAAACAAGTTACAGAAACATAATACATTTTATTCATTTTCGTTGATATACAGTATATGATATATTCGTCAATATGAAATTCTGCTTGTGTTTAGCTCTAAAATATTTAATAGGCTTGGAATTTTGTGAGTGAATTCGTTATTAAATTATTTTTTTTAATCCTTATCCAGTTGTCTTTAACAATAACTAGAAAAATAATTGAAAAGTCATGGGAATTAATAGGTTAAAAGGTTTGAGATCCCTATATTTTGCACAATATTTAATTGAAATGCACAAAAACAAATATCAACCAAATATTTGAGCGTTTATTGTCTTGGGTTGCATTTTATAAAAGCGTAATCCTAAGTAGATCAATATATTGGTCTATCACTAATAATAACAAAAGCATTTTATAAATTTTTTTAAAATGCATTTTTATATTTATATACATCTTGCTGTTCAAAATTTGGGGCCAGCAAAAGTTTTCGAAAGAAGTCTCTTATTTTCACCAAGGCTGCATTTATTTGATCAAAAATACAGTAAAACAGCAATATTGTGAAATATTGTTACATTTGAGAATATCGGTTTAAAACGAATTTTAATATAATGGAAAATGTAATTTAGTCCTGTTATGCAAAACTGAATGTTCGGCATCATTACTCCAGTCTTTAGTGTCACATGATCCTTCAGAAATCATTCTAATATGCTGATCTGCTGCTCAAGAAACATTTATATCAGTGTTGAAAACCATTGTTCTTCTTAATATTTTTGTTGAAATCATGATGCATTTTTTTTCAGGATTCTTTGATTAATAGAAAGTTGAAAACAGCATTTTTTTTTAATAGAAATCTCTTTTGTAACATTATGACTTGCTTTACTTTTGATCAATTTAATGCATCCTTGCTGAATAAAAGTATTAATTTCTTTAAAAAAAATTACTGACCCCAAACTTTTGAATAGTAGTATATGTATTTTTGCATTACTTATAAACCAAGGAAAGCATATTGGAAAATGGTGCATGAATCTGTTTTTAATAAACCCTTAGATAAGAGCCAGTGGTCTTGATTACATTGGCATGGCATGCTAGAGGGATTCAGAGGTGATTTTGAGGAAAACCTCAACCTTTGCTGGCTATGTGCTATATTTGCTTCCAACCAACTGGTATGTATTTTTTGTGTAAGCGGTGGGTCTGTGCATCTTTTTACGCATGAGGGCGCTTGAGGGCGCAGGTTTGTGTGTGTTCGCATTGGTTTGGGGCTCTTGCGTTTGCACTGCGTGCTGGAAGCTTTACGAGCAACTTCAACCAAAAGAGTTTGTTATCGACTTGTGAGTTTGTGAACCTGCCCCTGTGTGTTTCTCAGGTGCTGGACTTGGTTTGTTGCCTTTTTCCATTAGTCCAGTAACACCCACTGCTAGTACTAACTGTGATACAGGTACTCACTCATCTACTGAATTATCTTTATCTGTGTCTCATAACATTGTGTGTGTTTTGAAGAAAATATTTTGCACTTATAACTTTCAGTCTTGCCATTATTTTCTTTTAGTTTGAGTGAACTGATTGATTAAGTGTGTGAGACATTTGGCCTGTAATAGAAATTTTATTTAATCACCCTCATGTTGTTTCAAACTCTTACACTATATTTTTTAATATGAATATATGTATTTTTCTGAATGTTTTCTTATTAAAATAGACTTAAATTTTAAAAAAAATTCCCTTAGATTTGACAAAAAAAAAAAGTCTCAATGCACTAAAATGTAATCGACTTTTATTGAATATTTAAATATTAATATATTATTTTAATAATTATTTTTAATTGTTTTGGGGAAGGGACTTGAAAGCATAATGAACTATAATGAACTTTAATTGAAAAAACATCAGTATTGGTGTGGAATGACATGAGGGGTGAGTAAATAATGGCAGAATCATCATTTTTATGAACTGTTCCTTCATAAAAATGACGATACTCGCACTCATGAGCATCTGCGTAAAATTCAGACACAAACACAGACACAACTGCATTGCATACACACATCTCACCTCCCACCATCTCAGACACACAGCTGTGAAGTCTTGATTTATTTCCTGTAGAAACCCCCTGATAAATCTTCAAAACCTGTCCTCCGTTTGAACCTCCAGAATCCCTGTTTCAAAATTAATGAACCTGAAATTTATAACACTCACACACTGCCCTCAAAAGAGTTAAATGCCTTTCATTTTATCATTGTTATACAAACAAAAAATACATATGGGTGAAAAGTTCAGTTCTCAATGGTGCCACTCGATCATTGTCAGACAAATGTCACCATGGTAACTAACATGTCAATCAAGTGGAGCCCCCAAGGTGCAGCAATAATAGTCACTGAGCCTGCTGTGTTAATGTGTTTGTGTGTGTGTGTGTGTGTGTGTGTGTGTGTGTGTGTTTGACTCATTATTATAGCTGCATTTACAAAGAATAAACTCTACTTGGTTTAGCTGTCAAAACAGGCTATGTATCATAGATGAATATTCTAAGCTTGTGAAAACGCACTACTAAACATCAATACTTTTTTAAATGTGTATTTTATTATTAATAATGTTATATCAAAATACCACATGCATGTTGTATAAGTACTGTATGAGTATGTTTAAAGTCAATGTAATGTCTTATTGCATGTTCCTGAACATATTGCTCATTCTTCCATATATATATATATAAAACAGTAGGTAATGCAGCCTTTCTGAAATCAGGCTAATAATATTAATTTATTTTTTATATGTATAATGTAATGCTAGTTAATGTAACGTTACAGCAATAATAAGAAATAACAATAGTCAAATCCAGATGGATAAAAAAATTGGATAAAAATATGTTTGCATGTTTGTTGACATGTTTTCTAATTTTTCAATTTTTAATTAAGTACATTTTAATTTTTTGTTTTATTATTGAATTTTTTTAATGTAATACATTTGTATCTTTTCTTCCACTCTGTGTCACATTCCAGAAGAAAAATGGCTTATAAATATAGTTTCATGTTGACTTAAAACACAAAATGCCACGTTTGTGTTCATTTGTAAGTCACAGTTTCTCAGTGTGTGTGTGTGTGTGTGTGTGTGTGTAGGCAAAGAAGATGGTAAAACCTGTAAGAGAGTCGCCATCAGGACCACCATCAGAAAAGATGACTGTAGAAGTAACACACCTGTAAGTGTGAAAGAACGCTATGAACACTATGATTCTCTATTCTGTATTATCTATGAAATACAGTGTAAAAAAAAATCCGTAAAATGTACGGTAAAAAAACGGCAGCTATGGTTGCCGGAATTTTACCGTAAAAAATACGGTAGCAACGTTTTAGGTTTAACTTAAATTTACAGTTAAATACCGTAATTACATTTAACTGATATAATGTTAATATACCAACCTATTGAAGCACTGAAATACACTGATGACCACCAAATGCAGGTGGTGATGAGAAAGTCACATGATGAACTAAAGCCCATCACAAGCAGCTTTTAAATAATAACATATATAGAAGGTGCACAGTGTCATTCACACAAACACTAAACACCATCATGTAACACACATGAAACTGAAATAATGCAATAAACATTAATTTAACAACATTAGGTGTAACACACAATCCTAATATACAAAACTGATAAGAAAAAAACTAAGAAACATAGTTATTTCAACAAAAAAACATCAAATTTGAAATGTAACACAGGGAATTCTGGGAATGTCAATTTATGGTTATTCACTGTAAATTATACGGTCTTTTTCACTTCCAAACCATAAAATTCACTTCCACCGTAAAATTTATGTCCAATACAGTTTTTCACCGTATATAGTAGGGGAGTTTACCGTTAACCATTTAACAGGTTTTTACTGTAGCATTTTTACAGTCTTTTACCGTTAAATTCACAGTCATTTTTTACAGTGCAGTACAATAGAGTGTAATTCATCTTCTTGAGAGTTTACTGTTAACATCATCTCTATTTATTTTTCTCTTCAGGTGACTGTGTACTCATGTGATGGAAAATGTCCATCTGCCACCATCTTCAACTTTAACATTAACAGTCATGCACGTTTCTGCAAGTGCTGCCGTGAGAACGACCTCCAAAACCGCATCATTCAGCTGTACTGCACTCGAAATGCCACTACAGTGGACTATTACTACCAGGAGCCAACGGACTGCTCATGCCAGTGGAACTGATTCCATCCGGACTGTGTGCAGTAAAGTTAAGATCTCAGTGAGAGCACTAGCTTAACGCAGAATCCGACTGCATATACAGTACAGTATCTGTAAAACCGCAAACTACTAACACAATCACTGTATTTGTTGTGTCTTTGATATCTATAATTTATCTGTAAGTACAGTAGGTTAATCAAACATTTATTCAAACAAGAACAACAAACTGCTGTTTAATTGGTGTATTGTTTAGATTTTAGTATTAACATTTGTTAAATGATGAAATGACATGGGGACGAGTATTATTCAAATCATTATTTTCCATTAACATTTTAAATACATTTATACATTTTAAAATCTTTACTTTTAACCAAATGCTTTATTTAAATGTGCTTTTTCTAACAAAAAATGCTTTTTTTATTACATTTTTTAATTACAGAGAAAATAAACACGCCAGTCTTAAGCCCTGTTCACATCAAGAGTGATAATGATAAAGATAACTATAATAATAACTATATTCGCATCCAACCCAACACACGATTTCAATATTATGTTTATTATAAGCACGTTGCAGTTTTGTCGTCTGCCATCTAAATCTCTTCAAAGCAGGATGGATTCTGATTGGCTGTCAGTGTTTTTATCATTCATCATTCTGCATGTGATTCCAACAATGTTGTTTCTCTGTGCTGTTATTATTATAGTTGAGTTGTGCAATTCTTTTAAATTTAGAACAATTTTTAAACCTTTATCGTTATCTTACCTTTGTGTGAACAGGTCTTTAATTAGGTATTCGATATTTTAAGAGAAATCCCACACAATTGCTTGACAGGCGCATCCATCACTCACTAGTTGTGTTGACAGTCTATGTTTAAGCCGTCTCTAAAAAAACATAATGTGATGAACTTGAATTTCCATATTATAGCCATAATGCCAAAAACATGATTTCTGCTGGAAGTGAACTAAAATGTGTAAGCCTAAATATACCTTAGCATATAGCAAACTACCTATAAACCTGCATGTTATTGTCACTGTTTTTTAAATAATAAAATAAAAATACAAAAAACTATATTTTTCCACATGCACTGTGCAAATCAATCATTTAATTGATTTACCAAGCAATTTTATAATATTCCATTCAATTAGCCACAGATTAGTACAGCCGATACGAATCATTTCGAAAATGTAGAAGTTTTGTTTCACCTTTGTGTGTGAATATTCCATTTAAGACATTTTACTGTAAAATTACCAAACAGAATAAATAATAATCAGTAAAACTGCAGAAAAACAATTGCCATATATCTTGGCCTCCATCACCGGAAATGTAGCATCTTCACCATGATCTAATTCCAGCAGTGATTTATTAACTAGATCAGCCCACGCATGACTTGAGTTATATCCTGCTGAGTTGTGTTTTGCTTTCAAGTCAGGTAATTAAAATGTTGGAGAAGTTCATCTCCTCCCTCGCGAACATCTGCTGAATCAGAATTTAAAGGAATGTTGTGAGTTCAATACAGTGAACTCTTGATTTCCAGAGAGAATAACATTGACTTATCACTTTATTTGTACAGTAAAAGCAGCAAAGCATCGACAATGAAAGTCTGAAGCAGTGATATAAACCTTAAAATACACACTTCGAAAGCTGCCAAAATAGAAATATTACAAAGCTGTATAGCTCAAATAAGATTGATGTAAGATCTTTAACAAAAAGCTGCGAGCTGCGCATTTTTGCTTTTACATTTGCCCAGTGCAAGTGCTTTTAAGGGTAGTACTGTATATACAACTTGTACAAACATTACATAATGTGTGTTAATGAATTATTCTTGACAGCTAATATAAATTGTTTTGTGTTTATTCTCATTGGGTGATGTAATGCATGTAGGAGTGTAGTGCGGGATTGTTTTATTCTTTTAACGTTAACGCAACTAACCCAACCAACCCTGCATGACTTTTGTCGTCTTGACAAACTGTACTTATTTCGATTAGGTACAAAAGAAAGAAAAAGAAAATATGGGGTGGAGAGGCTGTCTGATCTGAATGAATGAGACGCAGAGCTGCTTTCGGGAGGAGGTGTGGTTGAATCCTCCAGTGTGGGGTTTTGTAATGTTGTAAGATGCTGGCATGGGCATCTGGAGTGGCAGGGGAGGCGTGTCCTCATGGAATGTGGGGTATTTTTTTGTGGAAACTGAACTGAGCTAAATTTTTTGCTCTAAGATGCCACGGAGTGCTCTTATGACCACAAAGACTGTTTTTAGGATGCTGCTGACCATACTATTGTAGTGTAGGTTATTATTACAGTGCAAGCTGCAAGGCTCAAGACCGTAGTGTTTTGGTTTAAGGATATGGTGTCGTCTATGGACACTGGAATTACGAGATCGAGCTCCATGGACAAAGTTCTGGCATTGTTTTGGCAACTTCTGCACTTCTTTCAGGTAATGATTTATTCAGACTTAATTAGATTGCATCGTCAAGTTAAGGAAAATGCATTTGCTGTGAAGGAAAAAGATATGTGGCTTTCTGAGAGTTTGAGTTATGTAAGAAATGCTGTTTGTGTTAGAAACTTTCTAAGCTGGAATAGTTCTTTAGAAAACTTGAACATGAAATCAGAATTAACCCTGTTTGCTTTCTTAATAAATGTTCCTGTGCCATTATTTATTATTGTACGTTATTTCAAAGAGAATGTTTGACTTTGCAATCTTTTATCACGATCTAGTAACTTGCTTTGCATCTGAAATGCCTTTCTTTTTCAGCTGACGTCATCTAGGCCAGAAATAATGTTATTTATTAGCCAAATACTGTAGTCTTTTTTACTGTAGTGCTCATTGTTTTAGGCAATGCAGCCTAAATCTAAAAGTAATTCAATGGCATGTAACAGTAATGTAATTAATATGGCAATATTGCAATAATACTTTTTACCATTGGAATAAGTCCCTTTTCTATTTTTATAATTGAATGCATCACTCAGAAATGCAATATATGCAGAAGCTCTTTGTGAACATAATTTCATGTTGATTTTAAAGATAGCAGTCATAGTATATTAAAGCTTGATAGAAAAAGTTTGATCTGCCCTCAGCCCTATGGATTTTTTTCCCCCTCTTGTTGTCCTGCAGGCTTTCGGCCTTCCATGTTCCAGAAGTCCATCCTTTGTCCATGTGCAGGTGGCATTTCTGTGTTTTCCATCTCGGACAGATCATTTTTATACACTTTTATTGGGAAACAAGGTGCGATGCAATCCCCATCCCTCTCACATGCTCACACGCTCTTAAAAATAAAGGTTCTTTACTGGCATTGATGGTTCCATGAAGATTTTTTAACATCTGTGGAACCTTTGAATGGTTCTTTAAAGATTACATTGGAAAAAAATAAAAGGTTCTTTTAAATTATGAATAGGTTCTTCACACTAAGGGAAATGTTTCTTTTAAGAAATGTTGACTGAAAGGTTCTTCAGGGAACCCAGAATGGAACTTCTTTGGCGTCTCGGTGTAATAAGAGTGCACACTGATAATATTGTGACCCTGGACCACAAAACCAATCATAAGTAGCATGGGTATATTTGTAGCAATAGCCAACAATACATTGTATGGGTCAAAATTATCGATTTTTCTTTTATGCAAAAAATCATTTGGATAAGATCATGTTCCATGAAGATATTTTGTAAATTTCATCCCGTAAATATATCAAAACTTAATTTTTCATTAGTAATATGCATCGCTAAGAACTTAATTTGGACAACTTTAAATGTGATTTTCTCATTTGGATTTTGTTTGGCACCCATAGATACCAGATTTTCAAATAGTTGTATCTCAGCCAAATATGGTCCTATCCTAACAAACCATACATCAATGGAAAGCTTATTTATTCAGCTTTCAGACGATGTTTACATTTCAATTAAAAAAAAATTTACCCTTCTGACTGGTTTTGTGGTCCAGGGTCACATATGATTAATCGAGTCTCTCCCCCTCTGTCAGGTGCTGAGCAGTACTGCAGTGTGTGAAGACGTGTGTGAGTGTGTGATGAAGTTCAGAGCACCACAAGTTTCTGAGAAGCTGGGATTCAGTCTACAATCATACAATGATACAGAACTGCTGGATGCCAAGATTTTCCACCTTGGTAACACTGAAGACAGAGGAAATTGAGTGTTTACTATTGTGATTTTGCATTATTGACACACTATTTTCCTATTTAATATTGTAAAGTTGCTTTGACACAATCTGTATTGTTAAAAGCACTATATAAATAAAGGTGACTTGGCTTGACTTGACAGAGGCTCCAATGGCACAAATGCACATGTTTCGGCTGTGTTGTAATACTCTTGTTTTGCTCTGTTGTTGTTAGCTCCTCTCGTGGCATCCTCTTTACGCATGAATGTCTCATCCACGACTGCCGTGTTCAGCTGGCCTACATTAGATGATGGAGATGTCTTGGATGTGTGTTTGGATGAGCAGTGTTGGGTTGCGTCCCATTTTCAGCCATTCCACCAGGTGACGAGTTTACAGCCTGGACGTCGTTACAATGTCAGTGTGGCAAAGAAAACATTCATCCCTCATCTCCAAATTAATGTTACACAAAGCCTTCAGCTGGCCATAAAGACAGGTATGTGCACATACGATGAATAGTGTTGTGATGAATTCCTTATGTTCCTCTATTGTAATTTGCTTTGGATAAAAGCATCTGCTAAATAGGTAAATGTCTTAAAACTAAAGTTGTTAAGTAGAACCAAAAAGGCTTTTATTGGGTTTGATGCAAATTACTGTCCAGTTATTTAGAAAATTACAACTTTTATGAATGAAACTGTCTTGAGATTTTAAATTTTTAGTGAATAATTTTCTTCCAAAAACCACAGAGAATTGATTCCAAGTCAGCAGACTTGGAATATAGTGCACAAGTTGTATGGACTACTTTTATGGTGCTTATTATTTTGAGACAATATTATACTACATATCACAATAAAGACACAGACTGACAGTGTCTAAAACTTTTAAAAAAAAATGAAATGAAATGAAGTTAAAATAAACTATAAATATTAGATGAAAAACATGAAATGTTGCCTTGGTAACAGAAATGAAATACAAATTTAAATACCATTTAAATACTGAAATAAAATTTAATTGAAGCTAAATATATATTTACAAACAGATTTTGTCAAAATGTATTCATGGATAAATTGACAAAAGCACATAACATTATTAAAACAAACTAAAATTAAAATGAATTTTGATATATATGATTTATTAAAGCTAAATCAAAATATTAAAATTAAAATTAAAATTATATGAACTACTTTCATGGTCATTATGAATATGATTTTTAATTTTATAATACTATACCAGACCATATAATATTATATTTGATTAAATAAAGCATCATTCACTTTTGTTGTTTGAAAAAGAGTCAGTCATACTGATTTGGAAAAGCAAACATTTCAAGAAGATGAAAAAGTATGTAAATAGCAGGAAAACATGTAAAGACACACGCAAACACTGGTGTTGTAACTTCCTCCTGCAGGTCAGTGTCCCGTTGGCTGGCTTGCTGTGGGATGGAGCTGTTATAAGGTGAACCCGAGGTTCATGTCATGGTCTGGAGCGAAGCAAGCATGTGAAAGATCAACCCCAGGGTCACATCTGGCCAACATAAAGACATATGCAGAGCTTCTATCCATCATATCTTTCTTAGGGTCCTATAACCATCTTCTGCTGTTGTGGACAGCTTTAAATGACCATGAGGTACATGGCAAACACACATGGACACTATGGAGACTGTTGCACACTTTTTTTGTTGCATACTGAAATGTTTAAAAATAGTATGTGCTATGCTAGTATTTCATTCAAACTGTGTTTTTAATATCCACAGACAGAAGGTGATTTCCGCTGGTCTGATAGCTCTACCTACAACTTAAATATTGAAATGACATCATCACTTGCACCCAATCAAACAGGCTGTGTTGCGATGCAGAAGAATGCAACCGGAGCGGGATACTTCTTCACTGCTTTCCTGTGTTACCTGCAGCTCCCCTACATTTGTCAAGAAGAGTGTGAGTGAGGGAGAGAGATACTGATACTGAGAGAGTTACTGTTGTTCCTGGAAAAAGAGGTTGGGTTGGAGTCAGGATTGATTGGACTGATAGGAATGTTGTTCCTGGACCAACAAAGCACGTTGGTCCAGGAATATGTCCTGTTTTGATAAATCAAGCTGTGCGATAAGCATTGCTTGGTCTGGACTGAGCATTTTCAGAGAAATGGCCTGATGAATACTGTATTGCTTTCTTTGCCACAGATGTTTCTCCATAATTAATTTCTCCTTCTTCAGAATTAGAAAAAATGAAAGTAGGCTGAAATGAGACATACAATAAAAATATGGAGGCATAAAACTATATATAAAAATGTATTAATTGAAATAAAGCTGAAATAAAATAAAAATAATAGATGAGAACTTAAATGAAAATTAGAAATGTTGCTTTTGCAACTTAAGTACTAAAATTACTAAAACTGAAATAAACAGAAAGCTAAATTAATGTAAAGAACAAAAACAAGAACTAAAAAAGCACCTAATAAAATTACTAAAACTTAAACTGTGAACATGAAAGTTGATATTTTGAAGAACGTTGGTAACCAAAGAGTTGCTGGTGGCCATTGACTTCCATAGTATTTTTGAGAAAAAATTAAGAAGCATTATGCCAAAATGGCACCTTCAGCCCATCTCTGAGTCTGTATTTTGCAGCATGGACTGCTGGGTAATAGTACACTGTGATGTCTGCACCAAAGGGACCACTTGTAAGGGACACCTCATTGTTTTATGTAGTTCCACAGATCACCACAAGAAATGTGCCATTTGGAGGCTCTTAGTCTCCATTTTCTCTCTATTTATTTGAATTACTGTCTAACAGAAATATTTGAGATCTTAAGATTTTCTTTTAGATTACTTTTGTGTCTCTGTTACAGTGTTGCAGAGCAGCAGTGAATGGCTGTATCTGGAGAGTGTGTGTGAGACAGAAGCAGCATTTATCTGGTCGAATGAATCTCACCTGGATTTATCTGCTGGTTTTACGCTTGCTCTACAATCGGAAGATGAATCAAAGGATCAAACCGTCTCGCATATGGCACTCACAAACACTGAAGACACAGTGAGAGTTCAAGGTCTCTCTCCTGGACGTGTCTATCATTTCTCACTGGTTCTTATGCGGCCAAGTGGGGCGTCTCAGACACTTGGACCCATGTTCTTTGCCAATACAAGTAAGTCTCTATGTCTATAGTACCAGCACGGATTAAAAGAATAGTTTACCTAAAAATGAACTGTTTTTGTAATATTGCAGAGCCAAATCCTCCTCAGAATCTCACAGTGACAGCTGTCACGTCCAGTCAGATTGCATTGTGTTGGACTGCCCCCGATTCTTCCCATAGTGCTCGGTTTGAGCACTTCATCCTGTACTGGGTGGATCTAGTCTCTGGCAGAGGCCTTGCCGTTCGCTTGGAAAAGATGAATCGGAGCGCTGTGATTGGTGGGTTGAAGGCGTATCGTGCTCACAGGATCACAGTTGTGTCTGTCACAGCTCAAGGTGTGGAAAGCTCTGACAGTCTGTCCGTGACTGTTATCACAGGTATATTTTGCAACACATTAAGTGTGTAGGAGATATTGAGGGGTGAAATCACTTATCACAGTATTTCTGTCCAAAACCACATTTCTTATCAATGTCCCAGCAAACAGGGAATGTTCTCAGAACTTCTGGCTAGGTTCTCCCCTAGTTGTGAACAAACAATCTTGCAGTAATGTTTTTGGGACATTCATTCATTCAGTATTAGTGTTCTCAAAACATTAGAACAAAAATTTTATTTATACATCATTCATGGAATTTTTTTTCCTAAACTGTATTTATTGGACGTTCATCTGACATTTGTTCAATTTTACTACTTGTTTCAGAATGTTCAGAGAAAGTAACATTCCCATAATGTTTGCAAAATGATAAAAATACAATGTTCCCTTAATGTTTAATGCCTTAATGTAAAACATTTAATATATTTAAAATAAGAAAATATATATTTATATGATTTATTTATAATAAATAATTTATATAAATTAAATAATTTTACCTTTGCTGTAATTGAATGTTTACTTAACATTAAGAAAATATTTAATAAATCTAATAATTTAATAGCACTAATATTAACACTATATAAAAATGTAATGAATGTAATCGTTAGCAAAAATCAAAATATAAATTTGAATGTTGTGATGCCATAGTTCATTAAAAAAAGCAATTGATTGGTAGTTTTATTTTTTAATTTATTTAGATAAAATTGTATTGAATTTTAATCTTAAACATTTATCTGTATCAGCCGAAAATGTAAAAAAAAAATAAAAATGGTGCATCCCTAGATTTAGCAAATTTAATTTATACTTTGTGCTAATTTTTACCCTTGAAAATTACGATCAGCACTAATTTTGTCATCTTATTTGGCGTAATAAGAATGTGTTGCTAAAAAAATGTAGACAATAAGCTGATGCTCATAAATTAATTCTGAGTGAATTCCCCCCTCAATTGGCTTTGAATCATTTGGGTTTTCACTTGCCCGGTTATTGAGATCCACATAGATGTTTTGTGTGTGGATGTGTGTGTTTCAGAGGTTAGTCCTCCACGCAGGGTCTCAGTTGATGCTGTGGGTCTGGAGAACATGACTGTGTGCTGGTGGCCTTCACTGGACGAGGAAGTTGATGAATATTACATCCAGCTCCACCCACAAACAAATCAAGCTCAAACTAGAGAATTCTGGGTAAATGGCTCCACCTGCATCTCTCTTACACAGCTCAAATCAGGTGGGACGTATGAAGTGGGAGTGGCTGCAGTGAAGGGCAGAAACATGAGCAAAGTGACAACCATACAACAGACTCTAAGTATGATTCATTTCTGTTTTTATCTTCCATTTCCGCCACGATGCTTCTTTTTCAGTCTACAAATTGTATTTTCGATTCTTCTTTCAGAACCTGATAGCATTCAGGTTGCTGTCCCATACACAGTTGGTATACACTCTGTGGAGGTCTTTGTGCAGATGCCCAGAAACAGCATTTATGACGGCATCACCATTACTTACCAGAATAATCGATCCTGGACGCCAGTGTCCAAAGACAGCACCAAACTTTTAGTCGACAAGCTGAGTCCAGGAGCGCAGTATGACTTTAATGTGTTTGTGACCAGCAGAGACACGAGCAGTGAAGGCTTTGCTCTTCCACCTGTGAGAACCTGTGAGAAACTTTTACTTTTATTGCTGAAAAAGTACAATGCTGGTCAAAAGTCTGAAATATTTTGGAAGGTTTTTGAAAAATGTCTCTTATTCTCACCATGTCTGCATGTATTTGACTAAAAATACAGTAAAAACAGCAATATTGTGAAATATTATTACAATTTAAAGGTACTATTTTGTAATTTAATATATTTTAAAAAGTAATTTATTCCTATGATGCAAAGCTGAATTTTCAGCATCATTACATCATGAAATATTACATCAAAAATATTAAGCAGCACAGCTGTTTTCAACATTGATAATAATAATAAATGTTTATTGAGCATCAAATCAGCATGTTAGAAGGATTTCTGAAGGATCATATGACACTGAAGACTGGAGTAATAATGCTGAAAATTCAGCATAATTACTCCAGTCTTAAAATAAAATAAAATAAATATTCTAATAGAAACCATTTATTTTATTTATTTCATAATGTTACTGTTTTACTGTATTTTTGATCAAATAAATGCAGTCTTCTGAGCATAAGAGATGTTTTTTAAAAACATTAAAACATTCTTATGATTCCAAACCTTTAACCAGTGGTCTATGGTCAATCGGAATATTAGCATACCGATTGCATTGTCAATTTTTCATTGACTGTATGCTGTATGTTAAAAAATAAATAAATCCAAATTAACCATACATTGTCATATGATCTCATTACTTTACTTATTAATTGCAGCAAATTGAGTTCAGATGTAATCTTAAAAATGAAAACTATTTTGCATTTCAGCCTAATTTTGCACAATGTGCATATTCAAGTATGTTATTCCGAACACAGTCGAACACAGTCCCTGGAACTCAACTAGCTTAGTACTGATTTTGTTTGAATTTGTTTATTTATTGACAGGTTTGGCTCCTCCCACTCATGTGCGTGCTGGTGTTGTGACTGACAGCTCTATAGAGCTCCTGTGGGACGGGGCTGAGGGGGGCAGCCATCATTATGAGGCGCTGAGTATGAACTGTGCTGATTCTGTCATGGTACGATCCTGTGTGTGAGTACACATCGTGTGTATGATGTCTGCGTTTCTTCTTTTACATATTTTTACATTTAACATTTGATGAAAGAAGTACATTTCCTGATCCCATTCCACTATCAGTGGGATCACCAACATCATTTTTATGAAACTGAAGTGAAACTGTACACAGAAGATTTTGAAGTCAATATTTTATGCTGTCCTTAAATAATAGATACCCAAAGAAGGGGATAGTTTGTTTACTAATTTGACGTGTGTGTCTTTGTAGGTGCAGAAGGTAGTCGACACTAGGGCAATTTTTAAAGACGTGATTGCAGGAAAGCTATGCAACTTTTCAGTCCGAGCCGAGAAGGAGTTTTTCAGAGACAGTCTGGCTGTGATTAACATTATGGTACTAAACTCACTGTCTCACACAAATCCACACATTAGCTCTATTCCAAAACTTAGTGCCTTGCTATACTGCCTACATAGACAGCTTCCCTCCAAAGCAGCATGCTAGTTGAAATCGAACCTTATAAATGACTCATTTGGAACACTCCTCTGGGGTAGCAACTCCATTAGCATCTACTTATATACACCAAAAAAATAGAGCTCTTCATGTGAAGCCAATTCAGCTGAGTTGAATGTTAGCATGCCACTAAACTAACTTGATACTACGGTAAACATAAAAATACATTCAAATATTGAGTAAAATAATCCATTTTAATTTCCCTGATCTGTTTATTAATAATTTTAGCTATTGAATAAAATGTTTTTAATCGTCACAATGTTTTTAAAAGAAGTCTCTTATGCTTGCCAAAGCTGAATTTATTTGATAAAAAATACAGCAAAAACTGTAATATTGTAAAATATTATTACAATTTAAAATAACTTATAATTTCCTTCAGAAATTCTAAATAATTATTTGTGAAGGATCATGTGACACTGAAGACTGGAGTAATGATGCTGAAAATTCAGCTTTGCATCACAAAAATAAATTATATTTGAAAGTGTATTAAAATAGAAACCATTATTTTATATTGTAATAACATTTTGCAAGATTACTGTTTTTTTCTGTATTTTTATCAAATAAATGCAGCCTCGATGAGCATAAGAGACTTCTTTAAGAAAATTCAGCTTTGCATCACAGAAATAAATTATATTTGAAAGTGTATTAAAATAGAAACCATTATTTTATATTGTAATAACATTTTGCAAGATTACTGTTTTTTCTGTATTTTTATCAAATAAATGCAGCCTCGATGAGCATAAGAGACTTCTTTAAAAAAACATTACAAGTCTTACTGATCCCAAACTTTTGCCCGGTAGTGTATCTCTAGTATATTCTCAATTACTGTGATGGCAAAGCTGAATTTTCAGCATCATTACTCCAGTCTTTAATAACATTTTTATTATCAGTGTTGAAAACCGTTGTGCTGCTTAATATTAACAAACAGCATGTATTTGAAGTATACTGTCACTTTAGATCAATTAAATGCATCCTTGCTGAATAAAAGTATTAATTAAAAAAATCTACATTTCTGTCATCTGCCATCTTGCATTTTTTTTCCTCTAAGCTTATTGCAATGCATTCTGGGATTGGGTTCCCTTTGAAAGATATGTGCAATGTTTTACTTGAATTGACCGTTAGATAAAATATAGAGACATGATGATGGACAGTTTTAATTTAGGACCATGTTAAAGACAAATGTCCTGACATCTTATTTATTTAATATTATTCTGTGTGATTTTGGAACAGTCTGAGATATGACTTAAATGCCGTCTATGTAGGCAGCTCACTAGAATTTGGAACAGAGCTGTAAACACACACATGTTCTCAAAATGGTCTTTTTTTGTACTTCAGTTCCAGAACCTCCTGACGACCTCACTTTCATTGAACAGGAAGTGAGCAGCATGTATGTGATGTGGACACACCCACCGGGCAACGTGGATGGTTACAGGGTAGGGTGACTTTTTATTTATCCAATCAGCATCCAGATCCACATACTGTAGGCATTTGGTCATTGCATATGATAGTGTATTTTAACATTAGATTTTTACTTGTTTGTTTACTTGATTTAGCAATTGAATAGAAATGAATTGAAGCGGTTATGTGGAATGAGTTATTAGACGTTTGTGTGTATTGTAAGCATGACTAGACTAGTATCAGGGCCTTTGGACACCTGTTAAAACTTTCATACTGGCCGTCTCAGCTGAAATGTAGCCTAGCAACACCCCCGTGTGCTCGGGTTTCTGCCTTTCTCATAATACATGAGCGCCAGTCCTTCATTATGCCTTACAAACAGAAGGAAGGTATTTGAGTGTATGATGTAAAGATGCTTTTTGTGCAATGCGAATTCCAAGGGCAATGGTAATGATCTTCCCACTTCCATTGTCACCCCTATTTTAGATTGGCCTTGCCAGCATCTCAGATGTTTATTGACTGATCTATTAACACTGTTTTTTTATATTTGTTTGTCATTTTATTTAAACTACTATTCAAAGGTTTGGGGTTTGTAAGATTTGTTCATGTTTTTTAAAAAAGCCATCTCTTATGCTCACCAAAGCTGTTCAAAAAATACAGTAAAAACAGAAATATTATTACAGTTTAAAATAACTATTTCCTATTTGAATATATTTTAAATATAATTTATTTCTGTGATGCAAAGCTGAATTTTCAGCATCATTACTCCAGTCTTCAGTGTCACATGATCCTTCAGAAATCATTCTAATATGCTGATTTGCTGCTCAAGAATAATTTCTTATTATTATCAGTGTTGAAAACAGTCATGCTGCTTCATATTTTTGTGCAAACCATGATACTTTATTTCCGGATTCTTTGATGAATAGAAAATTCAAAACAGTATTTTTTATACTTTGCTGTCACTTCTGGTCAATTAAATGCATTCTTGCTTATTTTATTTCTATTGCTTTCTTCTCATTCAATCCTCTTTAGCTTCAATATGGCTTTGCGGGTGACCTCCCTCTGCAGCACCAGGTTGATCTTCATGGCAACAGTGTCAAGATTCATGACCTGACCCCAGGAAGTGATTACAGGTTTGAGATCCAGTCCTTCCTGGGGTCAGATTTCAGCCAGACCACATCCCAAAACATCTCTACTAGTAAGAATCTCCCAGTCAATATGTCTGAAGCAGTGGCCCTTGATTCTGTTCTTAGTGATGCTTTCTACTTTTGGTATCATTTAGAAATACAGATAAAACACATATTAACAATTAAGGTCATGCTTGATGTTTTTCTAAACTAATTTTTTTATTCCAGGGCCAGCAGGTGTATGTTCACTCTCTGTGTCTCACGTCAATGGGACGTCGGCCACAGTGTCATGGAAACCAGCCACTGGTCATTTTGATTTTTATAGAATGGCGGTCAGTAACATCTCTCATATCTGGACATTAGATGTGAGTCCACACTCGCAGGAGGTCACTGTCAGCAGCCTGTGGAACGGATGCTCCTACAACATCACTGTTCAACGCTTCAGAAACAACATCAGTGGAACCGCCGCCACAATCACCATACGTACAGGTTTGACTGTTACCCACAATACACTTTGCACAACTGAAGGTACTAGTTCCTGTGAAACTGTTTTAAGACCGTTTGTATTGTCAATTAACGCTTGCATTGAACCAAGCATTGAACCAAACTGAATTGCACAGAACTGATTCTCATTGCATTGAATTGAACAAAGCCTAATTGAATTTAACTGAACTGAACTGTATTGCACCAAACTGAACCTTAACTGTAAATGAAATTTAAATTCAGTAAATTGAACCAGGGTTATTTTAGTATAATTGATATACTATTATAGTTGTGTTCATATTTTTAATTAGATTTTTTTTTTTTTAGTTTTCACTTACATTTTTGTGAAAGTTTACCTATTTTATTGTCTTTTTTTAGTTTATTTAGTTTTAGTTGTTTTAAACTAAATGAAAATGAGAAAAAAAGCTTAAATAAAATACGTTTAAGGGTTTATATATTGTATTTAAAATAACGAAAATGTTTTTTTTTTAAATAGTTTTAGTTTTACTTAACGATAATAACACTGAATTGAACTGCACTTAACTGAAATGAATTATTCAGTTAATTGGTTAAGTTTGGTTTGGTTCAACTGCATTGAATTGAACTGAGACTAATCTGAGCTGAATCAAATTGAATTGAACCCAACTGAAATGAATCAAATTTAACAGTTAATTAACAATTTTCTAATTACTTTTGCATATTATCAACATTTCATTGTTGATCGTTTTTATTTTGTTCTATTCTAACATTTTTACTGTTTCATTTTAATCTGGTTTAGTGTCATTTGCATTGCTTGTATTGTGTGTCACTTGCTTGTTTACACTTGTAAAGCACTTTGAACTGCATTAAATTTGTTTAAAAGGTGCAATATGAATAATGTTTGGTTGAGTGATTGAGTGAAACTGAACCGAACTGAACTAACTTTAATTTGTACTGAACTGAATTATATTTTTAGCAAATGTCTGCCTATAAATTATACTGTCTGCATGCATTTGCATGTTTTTGTTTATAGTGAAAAACCAAAATCTGTGTGTTTCAGTCCCTGCCAGTCCTGAGGGGTTGCGAGTGATAAGCGTGTCACCTCGTGCTTTCTCACTCCACTGGTTGGCATCACCTGGATGTGATAAGAACTACATGGTCCAACTGCATCCTGACCACGGCAATATCAACATCACCACCACAGAAGATAGCGGAGTGCAGGTACACACTCACACTCAAACACACCCTGAGTCACTGCTCTCCCGCAGCCATATGCCAGGTGTCAGGTAGAAGAGTATCTGTGTCAGCTGGGCGGAGTGTGTGGAGGAAGGTTGGAGAACAAGGGAGAGAGTGAAAGAGAGAGAGAAGACCATTAATGATAGGTTTAACAGTGGTGGAGGGACTAGTTTGTTTCTGATCACTCACATACCACCGGTTAGTTAGCCCGTTCACCCATCCAGCAGCTCTCTCTTTAGTGAGGGGCCATCATGCCATCCTGTCTGCCCCTGCTGGTTATCCTGTACGCGGGCCTCTGTAACATTCAGGTAGGCTTTAATTGCATATTTGCATTGCATGGGTTTTGCATTACATGACATGCATCACACAAGCTTTTTAACCATGGACCAAATTAAATAGTCAAGTTGTGCCATTCACAATTGTATTGAAATTGAATTATTTATTTACTTCAAAAAAAAATTTTTTTACAACATCATTTCATATTTAATTTCAATACAATTCTGAGATTCAATTCAGAATTGTATTGAAACTGAATTTGAGATGATGTATGTTGTAAAAAAATATTAAATAAAACAATGATTATTGGAGTACATTTTACAAGAAAATGCTATTTTAGCTATTCTAACCTTAGAATTTCACATTTAATTCACTGTGTTACTTGCCATTTCTTTGTTATTATTTGTAAAATGTACTAGCATTTTTGAGTTAAATTTGTTTCAAAGTAAATCCTACTCTGTTTTCCAGTGTAGCAAACAGAAATGTTTAAAGAAATAAATTAAAATGGATGGTTGTAATCAATCAAATGCCACCTGTAGACTTTTTTATGTATATTTGATTATATTTACTAAATTGAACTTATACTAACATAAAAAAGAGACTCATTTCCCAGAATGTAATTTACCCCAAAGTCTTTAAAATGGAGCATTTTATTTTATTATTATTATATATATTTTTTTATATTATACTTTGAATTGCAATTCTGTAAATAAATTCATCTTCCTGTCATTCTTATTGAAATTCCAGTTGAACATCTACCTGGGTGTTTCAAATGAAATTCAAATAAATTTCAACTACATAAAATGATTTCAAATGAAAATTTCAACTCGGGAACTTAAAGGGTGACAATTTTGTAATTTTCTGCAACCCTGCGAGACTGATTTATTCCCCTAAAACACACAGACTGTGTTCTGTTAGAGACACAGGTGTGAGCTGGTGAGATGGTGAGACGCCACACGACCTTAGAGGAATTTTTGAACTGGCTTGCGTTTCTTAGAATGAAGGAACACGACAATACTGGCACACAAACAAAGACTTGAGTGTGTGATAAATATCACTGTGCATTGACTGGTTTGTGCAGGACTGTGTGTTTGGAAAGCATTGCCATTTGACATTTTATTCTCTGAGGTATTCATTTGTAGGGCATTCATAAACGTTACCATCACCAATCAAAATTTCTTTTTAAATTTAGATGCTTTATGCAAATTTTCGACATTATTTTCCATTTACGGTACACCTGTGTGAACTTGACAGTAACTTTCTTTGAGATCTTGGGACCAGCTCGTTAAATTGAAAAATGGTCCAGAAATTTAGTTTTGAGAAAAGCTCTTGGTATCTGTCTCGGTATAAACTTGGTTTATATGGTTGATATTTTGCAGTGAAATTCATAGAAGTATGGCTTATGCATATATACTGGTTATGTAATGCATGTATGCATGAATTAGGTTTTTCAGTCTTATCTTGTTTTACTGGTGTTGTCAGGCTATTTTATACTCAGATCTTAAAAGACTATTGTCTTTCTGGAACAAGTGGTGTGACATCACGTACGGTAATTTAGCCTGCCGCTGTTGCATTACTCAACCAACCTTGCGTTTGTGAACATGTGACAGAAAACGTCAAGAGATGCTTTTGTTCTATGATATTTATGAACAAATGATTTCTGATGAAACTATTGCCAATACTCCATATCATTTGAAGTGCATGCTAACTCCAGAAGATTTGTTTGCAAAAAGTGTGTCTGTGGGAGTGTCTGAGGTGCTTGTATTATTAATGGTATCTAGATGTTTTTGAAGGCAGTTTGATGCATGATGGTATTTTGAGGGAATATTGCGACGTGTTTGATTAATGTGAGTCATTGTCTTCAGTTAGGCATAGCCAGTGCTCTTTGAATCACATTCATATATCTGATCACATTCAATTTGTGGTTTGCTGATTATCTTGTGCTGACATTTTGATTTTACCTGAGGTTTATTGTAGCGTATATTATGCTTTGGCCTTCTCAGAAGGGACATGACTTAGCAAGCTTTGTCATGCACTGAAAATGAGCCTTTACTGACTATATTTGAAAAATTCTACTCCATTCAATAACAATAAGTCAAAATAAGCTTTTTTTTTCTTGAAAACAACCATTTTTTTAAAACCCTGAACTTTAAGGTGCAAAACAACACCTTCAACAAAACACATAACAACAAAACATAAGATTTTATCATTATGCAGGTCAATTGCATATTTGTTTGGCATGGGGTTTGTGTTACATGACATGCATATAAATACAAATACCAAATGAAATACTTAAGATTAGCAGAGTTGTGTGCCATTTAGAATTGCTTTTAGAGTTAAAATGGAATATTGTAATCAATGTTTGAGATGTCACCTATTAATTTTTTATAGATTTAATATATCCTATCATAAAAGTTTATTGTAAATATTTATTAACATTTGTACATTATTGCTAATCAGACTTTTTTCACAAATGAAGCATTAACACCAATGAATCTTCTAAGATGTTGTCATTATCACTTCAAAATGTGACAGATTTAAATATTTAACAAAATATCTGCAAACCAATACAGTGCCATTTCCTATGATCTAATATATGTGACCCTGGACCACAAAAGCAGTCTTAAGTCGCTTGGGTATATTTTTAGCAATAGCCAAAAAAACATTGTATGGGTCAAAATTATCGATTTTTTTTAATGCCAAAAATCATTAGGATATGAAGTAAAAATCATGTTCCATGAAGATATTTTGTACATTTTCTACCATAAATATATCAAAACTTAATTTTTGATTAGTAATATGCATTGCTAAGAACTTCATTTGGACAACTTTAAAGTCGATTTTCTCAATATTTAGTTTTTTTGCACCCTCAGATTCCAGATTTCCTAATATTGTCCTATCCTAACAAAACATACATCAATGGAAAGCTTATTTATTCAGCTTTCATATGATGTATAAATCTCAATTTTTAAAAATTTACCCTTATGACTGGTTTTGTAGTCCAGGGTCACATATAAAGTTGTTATAGAAAAATGTATGGAATTATGCCTTTTAAAATGTTTCGTATCTGTCACCATGTTATGTTGGTTGTAGATGTGTAACTTGTATATGTATTGTGTATATTCTATGTGTTAGGCTCAAGTGTCCAATGTAACCTCTGGAACATCATACACTGTGACGGTCAATGCGGTGGCCTCGTCAGGGTTCAGCTCACCTGTCAGCCGAATACTCGTCACCACTACTGAATCCTGTAAGTCTGTGTGTTCCGTTCTTAAACCACTATTCCCTGATATATATTCCTCTAGACTTCCTCCTGAGATTTTTAGCGGTTTTTGCTTATGTTGTACACATACAACACTCTTTAAAATAAAGGCTCCAAAAGGGGGTTTTCACAGTGTTGCCATAGAAGAACCATTACGGTCCCCAAATCACCTTTCAGTGAGCAGTTCTAAAAAGAACCATTTTTTCTTAGTGTGAAGAACATTCGAATAATCTAAAGAATGTTTTTTCCACTATAAAGAGCAATCGAAAGATTCCATGGATATTAAAAGTTCTAGAAAATGTTATGCTATAATAGTTTTCTTTTCAGTACCATGCAAATACCATGGTACATGAATACAACAATCATGCAGTACTGCTACTGTATACATAAAAGCACCATCTGATATCATCTCTGTACTACTGTATTGTTTTGCAAGCATAGAACCAGTGACGAAAATTGAAAGACGAAACCCTTTGAGATGTTGTACATGAATCCAAATGCATTTTGTTCCATTTGAAATGTGTGTGTGTGTGTGTATATTTATGTTTGCATAATTGATGCTGATTCCAGTTAGCAGGCTTTGATAGGTCGGTATCAGATTCCCAGGGTGCTGTTTGCCCGTCTCTCTGAGAATGGCATGGTCGGGTCACGCTTTCTGGTGGCTTTATATTGTTCTTCTCCTCAATGGCTAACACCTCCACAACAACGGAGAGCTGTTAGCAAGCCAAACGCCTTCTGAAAGACCTCTAAATTTGATAATGACCTGGATGATACTAAATCTAGGTCAGAGCAACAATATCCGTTCTGCTTCATTGCAGAAGAATGGCAATATAATAAATGCAAGAAGTGACAATGAATTCAAATGAATTGTGTGTAAAACTACAGAAAATAATTGCTGTAATTAAGCAATTAGATTTAAGTATTCAATAGAGCTGACATAGTCAAGTAGGATAACATACTGAATGCATTAAAAAAATGCTTAAATTAATTAATTATTTGTGTTTTATCTATGTGTATGCAGTACCTGCGGCCCCCTCTAAGCCAGAAGGTGAGCGGGTCGGTTCCAATGGGATCCTGCTGTCCTGGCGGATGCCAGTGCCTCTCGACCCCTCAATTCACTCATTTGTCATCAGATACAAGGAAATGTGTCCATATCCCGACCCTACCTTCACTGAGGTCACCAAGAGCCTGGATATCCCAGAAACCCTGCTGAATACACTCACCCCTGGAGCTACATACAACATCAAGGTGCACGCTTGAGGCTTCACACATTTCAGTTGTTTATTTGATAGCAAAAATGAGAGAAAAGCTAAAAAAATACATAAGTTTTTATGTACACAAATCTGTGCCCACAGCATAGATTTTCAGATATCATAGGAACAGAATATCAAGCTTCCTAGAGGGTGTGCATAACACATTTGACTACAATATGTTTTTATGGAAATGTTTTTAGGAAAACGTGAAAAGGACCTAAAGTATAATAACTTTCGCAAAGCTGCATCATATTACATTGGAACTATTATGAATTACCGTTTGAAAAATTGGAATTAAGATTTTTGTAATGTTTTTGAAAGAAGTCTCATATGCTCAGCAAGTCTGTGTTTATTTGATCAAAAGTACAGTAAAAACAGTAATATTGTGAAATACGATAACAATTTCAAAGAATTGTTTTTTATTTGAATATATTTGAATATGTAATTTATTCCTGTGATGGCAAAGCTGAATTTTCAGTCTTCAGTGTCACATGATCTTTCAGGAATCATTCTAATAGGCTGATTTACTGCTCAAGAAACATTTCTTATAATTATCAACGTTAAAAACAGTTGTGTGGCCTAATATTTTTGTGGAAACTGTGTTTTTTTCAGGATTCTTTGATGAATGGGAAGTTCAAAAGAAAAGCATTTTTGTATATAATATAAATCCTCTGTAACATTATAAAGGTCTTTACTGTCACTTCTGATCGATATAATGCATCCTTGCTGAATAAAAGTATATATTTCTTGCAAAAAAACATTTAATGTAATTAATTAACTGACCCCAAGTTTTTGAATGGTAGTGTATATTTAAAACAACAGAACTACAAATGCACAAAAGCTATAAAGTAATAAAATGATAATGTCAGCGAGCATGGTTGTAATAAGGATAGTTTTGCTCAAGGAGAAAAACACTTGAGGTTGAAACACTTGAAGTGAAAAGATACTTCGGTGGATAGTTTAAAAATGCCACAAAAAAGCATCCTCAAAATGTGCTTTTAATCATGGCAGGTCTGCCTCATTGAATACTTGTAACCTGCTATGAAGAGCACAAAACCCAGACTGAGCAGGATTCTTTGATGAATGGGAAGTTCTAAAGAAAAGCATTTTTGTATATAATATAAATCCTCTGTAACATTATAAAGGTCTTTACTGTCACTTCTGATCGATATAATGCATCCTTGCTGAATAAAAGTATATATTTCTTGCAAAAAAACGATTAATGTAATTAATTAACTGACCCCAAGTTTTTGAATGGTAGTGTATATTTAAAACAACAGAACTACAAATGCACAAAAGCTATAAAGTAATAAAATGATAATGTCAGCGAGCATGGTTGTAATAAGGATAGTTTTGCTCAAGGAGAAAAACACTTGAGGTTGAAACACTTGAAGTGAAAAGATACTTCGGTGGATAGTTTAAAAATGCCACAAAAAAGCATCCTCAAAATGTGCTTTTAATCATGGCAGGTCTGCCTCATTGAATACTTGTAACCTGCTATGAAGAGCACAAAACCCAGACTGAGTGAACATGGGTTTTCTCATAATATGCTCATATTACAGGGCAGATGTGTCCTAGTACACACTATTAACAAATTCAGATGTGACGTCATGAGAAATGCGCTTCTTAAAGACTCCCAGTGAAAAATTCTAGAGATTTCCGATTTCTTTCCAACTCTAAAGAACTCCAGGCTTCTTATTGAGGAATGGTGCAATATCACACAGTTCAAGAGCTGAACTACATTATTGCCCAAAGAACCGAAGCTCTTCTAAAGGCAAAAACATGACCTGCTCCTTATTAAGTGAATGGAAATTAACGCATTTATATATGTTACTGATATTATATCCAGCCCATGTGTATCTGAGATGTTAGATTCTCCTGTATTTCCCTTTTAAGTGTTTTGCGGTGGTCATTGTGGTGTATTGTTGTGTCACCTCTAATGAAACAGCAGCCAGTAAAAACTTTTCTGAAAATGCTTTTTAACTCTGTAGGGAAGGTCCAGCGTTCAGCAGACACTACTGGATTAACTGTCCACGGGAAAGTTGCCAGTGGCCTCTATTCCATTGATCCCACTCAATAATTTATCAGCTGTGAATTATTCATCTCCTACAGAGAACTCTGGATCCACGAGGGATCTCTGTTTTCCCTCATTTGTCTCGTGAATTCATTGGCTGGGTACACCGTGAACTCTGAATTGACTCTCTGAGCTTTTGTGTGAGCGTGTGTTTGTACATGTGACAGTATTTGATGGATCTGTTGTCTGGAGTAGATCATCTTGCATTGGAATCTTCATTCACAGTGTTTATATAACCACCTCTGCTAAGTCATGGTGATAAATCAAGCAGACGCTCTTATGCTGCGTGCGTTTGGCTACAGTATATTGCTTTTTAAAAGCTTTTCTTCTGTCTTTTCTCTACAGGTTGCAGCAGTAAACAAAGCAGGAATTGGACCTTTTAGCCAGTCTCTGTACTACAAAACTGCAGAGGCCCGTAAGCAATATCTATATATTTAACATAAGCTTTTTGCAAAGTCCTAGTGAGCCTCTTTGCTGTCTTCAAAGGCAGCATCTTGAGTAACTGATTGAAAATGCTCTTCATGGACAGCAACTTTGTTAATGGTCACTCACTCATGTGTAAAACATGAATAGCACTCTTCCTATGAAGCGCATTTTGATATGCTAATAACCACAGAAATACACAAAACTCACCAGTTTTGGGTGAAATTGTACATTTGAATTAAATGGAACATTTTTAGTAAAAAATTAAATATATTTTATAATTGACATTTCCCTCAATTTTGATGTAATCCTCATAAAAATATTCTCTGAACTCACCACGATGAATTGTGGTATTTGTCACAAAAATATTAAGCAAGAAGTCCTAGTGAGCCTCTTTGCTGTCTTCAAAGGCAGCATCTTGAGTAACTGATTGAAAATGCTCTTCATGGACAGCAACTTTGTTAATGGTCACTCACTCATGTGTAAAACATGAATAGCACTCTTCCTATGAAGCGCATTTTGATACGCTAATAACCACAGAAATACACAAAACTCACCAGTTTTGGGTGAAATTGTACATTTGAATTAAATGGAACATTTTTAGTAAAAAATTAAATATATTTTATAATTGACATTTCCCTCAATTTTGATGTAATCCTCATAAAAATATTCTCTGAACTCACCACGATGAATTGTGGTATTTGTCACAAAAATATTAAGCAACTGTTTTCAACAGTGATAATAAGAAATGCTTCTTGAGCAGCAAATCATCGTATTAGAATTTCTGAAGGATCATGTGACACTAAAAACTGGAGTAACGATGCTGAAAATTCAGCTTTGATCACATGAATAAATTACTAAAAAAACTTTATTAAATTGTAATAATATTTCACAATATTACTGTTTTTACTGTATGTCTGATTAAATAAATGCAGCCTTGGTGAGCATTAGAGACATTCAAAAACATTCAAAAATCTTACCGACCCCAAATTTCTGAATGGTAGGGTATATGTTAGCAAAGATTTTCTGCATATGTTGCCTAAAAGTGATGCCTGCTGTAAGTGGGGATGTATGTATTGTATGAAAATACATTGTATGATTAGTGTGTGTGTATGTGTTCTGATCAATCTCGCAGCCCCTGGTCTGGTGTCAAACCTCACAGCGTTTGCTGAGGATCACACGTCAGTGTTAGTGACATGGTTTCTCCCCGTACGCATTAATGGTCTCATCACTAAGTTTGCAGTAAAAGTCAAACATGCTCGAACAGGCCAGACCGTCCGTATGCTGGAGCTCAACGCTGAGGACATCATGAACGGAGCCCTGCCTCACTGCAACGTACGTTTGTACTTGCATTAATGAATATTTGAAGTGATACAGGACAGCTGAGCCAAATTCAAATCGCAGTGGTATATGCATCGATCTACCAATCTTTACAATTAGTTTCGGAGTGTTTATGTGCATGCATGTGTCTTCTAGGATGCAGCAGACATCTTATCTCGTGGAACTCCAAGCCCGTCTGAGTCTTCCCAGTTGACCTCTGCTGTGTTGCCCACTGCTACGCTCTCAGCCGTACCTCCCGCCGTCATCTGGAGTGTTCCAATTAGTGTGAAGATTGATGAGCTCCGCCCCTACACTCCCTACGTGTTTGAAGTCTCCGCCTTCACCAGTGATGGGGAGGGACAGATCGCCAGCACTATGGTCCGCATGCCAGAGGCTGGTATGCTATCACACATACACACTCTTCATTCTCAAATACTGTATATCTACACTACTGTTCACTAGTTTATCAGTAAGACTTTACTGTATGTATAATGCATTATAAAGGTATTCATAGTGTATGTTGTAATTCATTATATCTTTTCATAAATAATTGTAACCAAAATTAAAGTGCATTATGCATCAGATTCTTTGTTATATCTGAAATGGGTTGTTTGTGATGTGTTTTAATGCATTATACTTTCTAAAGGTGTAAAAATAAATGGATAAGTATTATAACTGTGGTTACAATTATTTATGAGATCATACAATGCATTATAAGGTGCATTAAGGCATAATTAATGCATTATATACTACTGTTATAATACTTTTATGATGCATTATGTTTAAAGGCTTCTAGTAAAGTGGTTTTTACTGATTTTTTTTTTGGAAAGAAATTAATGCTTTTATTAAATGGATCAGAAGTTCTATAAAAATATATTAGAATTAGCATATATTAGCATATTAGAACGATTCTAAAGGATCGTGTGACACTAAAGATTGGACTAATGGCTGCTAAACATTCAGCTTTGCATCACAGAAATAAATTACATTTTAAAATGAATAAAAAAAACAAAGCAGTTATTTTAAATTGTATACAATTTTATAAAAATGATGTACGTAGAAAATCCTGTTATTGCACGATTATTTAATACATGTTGCAAATGTGTTTTCATAATTTTTTATAATAATATCTGGAATTATAGCAATAGGACACATATCTTATTTTAATAATCACAATTTTCACTGTAATACATGATCTCAAGTTTTCAAAAAATTACTATAGATAGTAAAGAAACAACCTATGAAAAGTTATATGCACCCTGATTTTGTCTTTCATTGAGTTTAATTTTCAGTTGATATTTCAAACCTTTAGACATGACATAATGTTAGATAAAGTGAACCTGAGTCAGTATAGCATATACTTCAGCTGATTTTATTCAATGAAGACTGTCAAATAATAATTAAGTTAAATAAAACCCACATTCCCTGTATGAAAATATTATTGCCTCATACACAATAACCAGCTAAACCACATTTAGCTGTGCTGACTGGAACATAAAGAAGCACTGAATCACTTTAGATACTACTGATGTGCAATTGCTTTTTTCTTTCTTTCTGCATGACCCAGCTACACTTTAGTTGTGGTTCATGGATGAATTGCCACAAATGTATATTCTGCTACAGTGGAGAATTAATGGTTCACTTGACCTCCACCATGATTGATCGTTGGTGTCATGTGTTTTCTTAAACTGTGTCTGCTTGTGTATGCTTGATAGTGACATATTGGGAGCCATGTCATACAAAACAATTCAATTTTTGATTCATCTGTTTGGAGAATGTGAACATTGTGAATGTGTAAGTGTTTGCGACTTCTGTAAGTGTTCAGACTCAGGGGTCAAAATAAGTGAGAGTTATAAATGAGGTTTATATTTAGCTGTTCTGGGTGTAATTAAGTCTGTCTGCGAAATCAGCTATCTCTAATTATACCTTTAATTGGGTTAATTTAGCTGGAGGAAAATAATTTTTCATACACAGCCTGTTGGCGCTGAATAAGAAAATGCTTATTAAATGTGTGGAAAAACAAGACTTTAGAGGTTATTTGTTCACTTAGGGTTGCTTTTATCTAAAATTAGATTTTGGTTCAAGGCCTCAAAGCATCCAATGCTATGATAAATAAAAGGCTGCATTTTTCTCAGCATTGGATTGTAGACATGGGAAAATATATCAGCTGTTCCCATGGACATTAATAATCCAACCCAGACTTTACATGTATATACACTACCATTCAAAATATTTTTTAAGAAATTAATACTTTGATTTAGCTAGGATACACTAAAGTGATCAAAAGTGACAATAAAGACATTTATATTTATTTTTATTATGAATAAATTTGCATGACTTTTCTAGTCATGAAAAAAAAAATTTGCACTTAATTTTATTTTAAAGCACATTCTTTTTTTAAGTAATTAAGTTGGCTTGAGAAAGCCAACTTACTGAAATACTAAAATTTCTGACTCTGATTTCTCCTAGAGCTTTAACTCTACAAACTCCAAACTCAGCCCAGCTTTTCAGACTGATCTCACTTAGTGTGCTATATCTTTTCTAACTGATACGACTTACAGTTTTCATAAAAATGAAGATTAAAAATCATAAAAATCTCATAGACTTACATTGACAGAATGTTCAGATGAGCCAAGACTATTCAAACTGTCAAAATTTTAATCTAAACACACTGAAGCCCATTATACTCAATGGACCCTTTTCACAAGACTGTGATGACGCGTTTAATGGTCATCAGCATCATAAATCCTCGAAAGTTTTTCATATTTGTATTTTTTTTTAAATGTATCTACATTTATAACACTGTTCTTTGTATTATATCACCTTTGCATCAAATTACAAAAAAACAGTTAACGCTAATGCGAGGGTGTTTCTAATGCAGCGTCTATGGGAGGGACGGTAAATTTGACATCGTTCTCTCTTCTGACAACCGTTAACAGTTCTCTCAATTTTTTTCCTTTTATTGAAATTCATGAAAAGTTGTTATTTTGCTATTTGAGCAAATGGGAATGCAAAAAATATATTTGTGGTACTCTCCCATTCACTGCTATTCAAGTTAACCCAACTATGACGACTTCCGCTGCAGAGAAACCCGGAAATGTGAAAAAGGTCCATCAGACTTCCATTCTATGTACTATTTCTAAGCCATTTAAACTCATTCAAACTTATCTATCACTGCTCTTCAAGTTAACCCAACTATGACGACTTCCGCTGCAGAGAAACCCGGAAATGTGAAAAAGGTCCATCAGACTTCCATTCTATGTACTATTTCTAAGCCATTTAAACTCATTCAAACTTATCTATCTAATATTTCTTATCATCTATCTATCTATCTATCTATCTATCTATCTATCTATCTATCTATCTATCTATCTGTTAGCAACATGATAGCAACATGCTAATCATGCTAGACACATGCTAGCAACAGGTTAATCATGCTAGCAACATGCTAGTAACTTGCTAAGCATGCTAGCAACATGCTAGTGACATGCTAATCACGCTAGAAACATGCTAGTGACATGTTAGTAGCTTGCTAATCATGCCAGCAACATGCTAGTAATGTTAATCATGCTAGAATCATGCTAGTAACTTGCTAGTCATGCTAGCAACATGCTAGTAACATGCTAATCATGCTAGTAACTTGCTAATCATGCTAGAATTGTGCTAGTAACATACTAGTAACCATAGATATGTATAGATACCCCATTTGACGGCTCCAGGCAGGCACGTAGATGCGGCCGCCATCTTGGAACGGTCAATTTGACGTCATTCACCATTCTGTAGGTTCTCACAGAGCCATTGAGTCGTTCTGTGCTGGATTGGGTGGATTGAATATTCAGTGATTACTATGGTGAATGATGTCAAGTTGACCATTACAATATGGCGGATGGCTTACGTATAGCGGCCCATAGAAACAGTCGCTAATGAGGCATCTATGTATATATATTTACATTTACATTTAGTCATTTAGCAGATGTTAAATGTTTGTTTGTTTTTTGTTGTTTTTTTAAATAAAAATTAAAATAAAAAAAATGAAAAAGAAGATAAATATAGATAAAGTAGAATTAAAATAGAATAGAAAGTGTTAGAGTTAGAGGGTCAAATAAAGGTGGAACAGATGTTTCTTGAAGATGGCTAAGGACTCAGCTGCTTGGATTGAGTTGGGCAGGTCATTCCACCAGGAGGGAACAGTTAATGAAAAAGTCTGTGAAAGTGATTTTGTGCCTCTTTGAGATGGCACAATAATAAGCCGTTCACTTGCAGAACGCAACCTTCTAGAGGGCACATAACTCTGAAGTAATGAATTTAGGTAAATGGGTGCAGAGCCAGTGGTGGTTTTGTAGGCAAAC